>NC_057814.1:225329614-225330238 GCF_018294505.1 Triticum aestivum | reverse complement strand
GTAACACCCCGCATGTAACTTGCCATATTTGTAACTCCGACTCTTGCCATTTTCGGCTTTGTGTTATGATTTTCCCTCCGTTGTCGGGTTTTGTCTTTCGTTTTGAATTTTGTCATGTCATGCATTTTCATATCATGTCATCATGTGCATTGTATTCGCATACGTGTTCGTCTCATGCATCCGAGCATTTTCCCCATTGTCCGTTTTTTAATCCGGCGCTCCTATCTCCTCCGGTGCACCCCTCTAGTTTTCTTTCATGTGCGTGTGTCAAACTTTCTCGGAATGGACCGAGGCTTGTCAAGTGGTCTTAATATACCACCCGGAGACTACCGGTCAAGTTTCGTTCCATTCGGAGGTCGTTTGGTACTCCAACGGTTAACCGGGCATCCGCAAAGTCCATTTGAGTGTCCAGCAAAAACCCCCACCAAAACCAGCCCAAAACCCACCAAACTCTCTTCCATGCTCTAGGTCGTTCGATCACGATCGTGTGGGCGAAAACCGCACCTCATTTGGAGCCTCCTAGCTCCCTCTACATATAAATATGTGGGCATCCCGAAATACAACCGCAGTCTAACCCTAGCCCTCGTCCCACTAAGCCGCCGGACACGTCCGGGCGGAGCCGGA
>NC_057814.1:225315458-225329287 GCF_018294505.1 Triticum aestivum | reverse complement strand
CCCGCCGGCCCCTGCCTCGCCGTCGCCATCGACCGAGCCGGCGAGCTCCTGTAGCAGTTGCTCGATCTGGATCTCGGTACTGTTCCCGTTGACTTCTCGCCCGTTTTTTTCTAAGTCTCAGATTTCATCAGCAAGTGCCTATGTTCCCGATGCGATAACTTCTTGCATGTAGCTCCAATTCGCGTGTATGATATGTCAAATTGTTCGCCTCGTGATGCTCTTCACTTTGTTCAATTGCACGAATTTCATTAGAGGTCATCTTGATGCCCAAATCTTCGTTGGAAGAGGGCTAGTTGCTGTTATTCTCTGGTTCTTAGCAGAACTTGGAGATTTGTCATTTTTGTATCATTTATTCTGTGCATCTTTTGAGCATGAGCTCTACATGTGTTTTGAAGTATGCCATGCCATCTTTCCAGTGGTATAGTCCATGTATTTTTTTGATCTCTGTGGTGACTAGCACAAGCATGCAAAATAGGCCCCGTAATATTTCTGATTTCAGGGACTTAGTGTTTTCTCTAAGTCCTTGTCTGCTGTAATTTTGTTTCCATGTAAACTTGATGCTACAGAGAGATCCATGAATATTTTGGAGATGTTTAGTAAGGATGTTTTGTAGCTATAGTTGTAACTGATCCATTCCTGCAATTGTTTGCAATTATGGAGTGCCATAGCATGACTCAATCTTGCTCTACTTTTGCTATAAAATATTTCTGGCAGATTCTTAACATGACATGCATTTTTGCCAAGCTTATTGTAGTTGATCCATACATTCTATGCAATTGTTCTTGCTATGGATAGCTTCATAAACATGCCATCTTGCTGTAGGTAGGCTTGGTTTGTCATGAATTGCTCTGTAGTGAGTACATCAAGCTCACAAAGAGGCCTACATATTAATATTTCTGCCATGCTCTGTTTTCCGCAAAGTCTGAAACCTGTTAACGAAACTTGCTATGTTTACATGCTTGCCATCATATCTTCTGGTCCTTTTGTCTTATGGTCAATAAGAGACTTTTGTCATGTGCTGTTAGTAGAACACTACCATGCCTTGTTTTGCTATGTTAAGTTTCTGTAGCATGTTGATTTCGTGCTCTGAACATTGCTACCTGATGCTGATTTCTGCCATGTCCAGTTTTTCACTAAGTCTGTGAACCTGTAATCTTTTGCACTTTTGCCATGCTTGTTTGAGCTTGATATGTTGTGAACTAGCCGTATCTCAGTGTTCATCTTTTGTCAAGCATCTCCTTTAGATTACTGCCATGTGCTTTGTTGCTATGTTGGGGTGCGGTAGCATTGTTGTTTGTTGCATTTTAAGTGCTATCTTGCTGTTTATCGCAGATTAGTGTCATTCTTGTTTTGCTTGCCATTTGCAAACCGTGCATCCGATTCCGGTGATCTTTATATCGATTTCGACCGAAATCATCTCATCTTTCCAGTGGCATGCTTGGTTTGCCAAGTTACTGCCATGTTCATCTTTTTCCTTCCGGAGCACGCATATGCATCGCATATCATATCTCGCATATCATACATGTTTTGCATCATGTTGCTTGCGCATTTCTCGTTGTTGATTGTGGTTCCGTTTGTTTGTGTTCTTGTCTTGGGTAGAGCCGGGAGACGAGTTCGTGAACGAGGAACCTGTCGAGTACGCTTACGAGGATCAAGCTTTCGACAACTCTGAGAACCTTGCAGGCAAGATGACCACCCCTCGAAATCACTTCTATCTTTGCTATGCTAGTTGTTCGCTCTATTGCCATGCTCGCTACCTATCACTTGCTATATCATGTCTCCCATTTTATCCATGCCAGCCTCTAACCATCCTCTCCTAGCAAACCGTTGTTTGGCTAAGTTACCGCTTTTGCTCAGCCCCTCTTATAGCGTTGCTAGTTGCAGGTGAAGTTGAAGTTTGTTCCATGTCGGAACATGGATATTGTTGAGGATGTAGACCTTAGAGTCACCCGCCAGGAGGGGCCGGGTTACTCTTCGGATGATCATTGCCAGAAGCCCGGAGCTAAGTTTCAAGATGATGGGCCAGAGATGGGCTGAGACCCGGAGATGGCTTAAAGCCCGTAGTTACAATCATTGTTATAGTAGACTTGTAGTGTAAAACAAGTATTGTTTAGAGTCCGAGCCGGACGCTCTTATGAGCCGGCCGGGACTCTAAGGGCTGCTGGGCGTCAGCCTCCCTATATAAAGGGAGGACCCGGCAGCGGTTTAAGGGCGACAACAATCTGATCGAGAGCCGGGCATAGCTGTTTAGCTCCCTGGCGATCGTAACCCTAGTCAATAACACCTCAAACTGGACGTAGGCTTTTACCTTCACAGTAAGGGGCCGAACCAGTATAAATCCTCATATTCCTTGTCCCGCATAACCCCTTCAAGCTTCCTAGTTGCGATGGCTCCACGACTAAGTCCTAGCTCGAGGACATCTACCGTGACAATTCCACGACAGTTGGCGCCCACCGTGGGGCTGGCGCACGGTGGATTTGAGTTCTTGAAGGGCAGCTTCTAAGGGCTCAAGGGATACGCTGTGGGCCGGATGACCAAGAGTCGTCGCGGCAAGCTCTACATCAACGATGCGGACTGGGGCCCCGACGCCGGCTCAATTGAGTACGGGTACCGGGTCCCCTTCGACGGAATTCATGTCTTCATCGGCAAGATCGGTGAGCCGGGCCCCGAGCCGGATCTCCGCGCCGATCTCATCGAAACGGCTCAGCGCGCACGACCCGCCCGGGCCCGGCCTGCCTTAAGGCGCGTTTTTGTGGGATGCATCCATGGAGGGCCCTCTGATCCATCTGGGTCCGGTGATGAGGCGGCCGCCGGCTCTGATGGCGAGTCGGCCACCGATGAATCAAACTCGTTGTACCAACTTCAAGATGGTAGGCTCATGGGTTGTTCCGATGGTGACAGTATTCCGGACCTTTTTGAGCCGCCAAGTCAGGTTGGAGTTTTTATGGCCGGTGCGCAGCCTATTCAGAACCCCGCTGCTGGATCGGGAAACCCGGTGCCTTCTCCGGCTCAGGTGCTGATGGATCTCACGGACAAGATGACGGCCCTGTTAACCGCCACGGTTGACCCGGTGGATCAAGCCCAGCATGAGGCGGAGGTGGCACAGTTGAAATTTAAATCAGCTGATGAGACTAAACTTGTTGATTTTGTTCCAGGTGATTCGTCTCAGCAGTTTAGCATCAGTGCAAATCTGGACCCGAAATAGGAAAGCGCGCTCATCGAGTTCATCCGTGAGAATAGGGACATCTTCGCGTGGAAACCTTCTGACATGCCAGGTGTACCTAGAGAACTCGCTGAGCACACTCTCAATGTTGATCCAAAATTTAAGCCGGTCAGACAGTTCCTTCGACGGTTTAACGAAGAGAGGCGGAAAGCTATTGGTGAAGAAGTGGCCCGGCTCTTGGCGGCCGGGTTCATTGTTGAGGTTTTTCACCCGGAGTGGTTGGCTAACCCGGTGCTCGTCCTCAAGAAGAACGGCACCTGGCGGATGTGTGTGGACTACACAGACTTGAACAAGGCGTGTCCGGTTGATCCTTTTGCTCTCCCCCGTATTGATCAAATCATTGATGCTACGGCAGGTTGTGCACGATTAAGTTTCTTGGATGCCTATTCCGGGTATCATTAGATTAAGATGGCAGTTAAGGACCAGGAGAAGACGGCGTTCATCACTCCCTTTGGAGCCTTCTGCTATGTGTCTATGCCTTTTGGACTCAAGTGTGCACAGGCGACTTACCAGCGTTGTGTACAGAATTGTCTTCATAAACAGATCGGGCGCAATGTTCACGCTTACGTGGATGATATTGTGGTTAAATCCATCAAGGAGGAAACCCTGATAGATGACTTAAGGGAAACCTTCGATAATCTCCGGGTCTACAAGATGATGCTTAACCCGGCCAAGTGTGTTTTTGGTGTTCCGGCAGGCAAACTATTGGGCTTCTTGGTTTCTGACAGAGGCATTGAGGCTAACCCGGAGAAGATCAAGGCTATCACCTCCCTAGCTAAGCTGGCATGTATAAATGACGTTCAGCGTTTGGCGGGTCGCATCGCTGCTTTAAGCCGGTTATAAGCCGTTTGGTGAGAAAGCTATGCCCCTATATCAGTTGATGAAGAAAACTGATAACTTTATCTGGAATGATGCAGCTAATACCGCTTTTGAGGATTTGAAAAAGCAACTGGCAGAGCCCCCCGTCCTTGCTGCTCCGGTTGATAAGGAGCCCTTGCTACTATATGTAGCGGCAAATGCACGAGCCGTCAGCGTGGCTATTGTAGTGGAGCGCAAGGAGGCGCGTAAGGAGCATCCGGTTCAGCGGCCGGTTTATTATGTCAGCGAGGTGCTCATTGAGTCCAAGCAGCTGTACCCGCATTGGCAGAAGCTTGTATACGGTGTGTTCATGGCGAGCCGGAAGCTCAAACATTATTTTCAGGGTCATCCCGTCACGGTGGTCAGTTCTGCCCCCCTTGGTGATATTATCCAGAACAGAGAGGCTACAGGGAGAATTGCTAAGTGGGCTATAGAACTTGGACCTCATGGCCTCAAATATGTGCCACGCACTGCTGTTAAATCTCAGGCTTTGGTGGATTTCATCAATGATTGGACGGAGTCTCAAGTGCCTGAGCAAAAGCCGGATAACACTTATTGGACTATCCACTTCGATGGGTCCAGACAGTTGGAGGGCTCGGGGGCTGGTGTTGTATTGGCTTCCCCTAAAGGTGACAAGTTCCATTATGTGCTACGGTTGATGTTTCCTTGCACTAACAATGCGGCTGAATACGAAGCTTTGCTCCACGGTCTTCGGGTGGCTAAGGAGATGAGCTTAAGCCGGGTAAGGTGCTTTGGGGACTCAGATTTGGTGGCTCAACAAGTATCAGGCACCTGGGATTCTAAGGATCCTCTCATGGCGGCTTATCGTCGCGAGGTTGATGCCATTGCTGGGCACTTTCAGGGATACCAAGTGGAGCACATTGATCGCAGGAAGAACGAGGCGGCTGATGCTTTAAGCCGGCTAGGCTCTCAGCGAAAGCCGGTGCCGCCTAACACTTTCCTGGATGTCCTGTATAACCCCTCGGTTAAGTTGCCTACAGAAGAGGACTTGGCTATCCCTGACCCGGAGGCATGACTGGTGGCGGCTCTTCATGTCATACTAGACTGGACAATGCCATATCTGGCTTATATAACCCCGGGAGAGTTGCCTGAGGATGAAACTCTGGCCAGGCAAGTAACCCGGCGGGCTAAGTCAATGATTGTCATTGATGGCGAGTTGCATCATCGCAGTGTTTCAGGGGCGTTTCAGCGTTGTATCTCCCCTGAGGAAGGTCAAGAGATCTTGCGCGATATCCATGAAGGGGATTGTGGCCATCATGCCGGTTCAAAATCTCTTGTGGCCAAGGCTTTCCGTCATGGTTTTTATTGGCTGACGGCTCACGCTGATGCAGAGGACTTGGTCAGTAAGTGTGATGGTTGCCAAAGGTTCTCGCGGCGGGCTCATGTGCCGGCTCAGGAGTTGAGGATGATCCCGATCACTTGGCCCTTTGCGGTCTGGGGGCTTGATATGGTTGGGCCTTTTAAACGGTCCAAGGATAAGAAGACCCACCTCTTGGTGGCTGTTGACAAATTCACGAAGTGGGTGGAGGCTGAGCCAGTTAGCAAGTGCGATGCAGCTACGGCGGTTCAATTTATGAAAAAGGTGATTTTTCGCTTCGGCTTTCCCCACAGCATCATAACTGACAATGGCACCAATCTATCCAAGGGTGCTATGGAAGAGTTTTGTCAACGAGAGCATATCCGACTTGATGTTTCCTCAGTGGCTCACCCCCAATCCAATGGTCAAGCTGAGAGAGCTAACCAGGAGATTCTGAAGGGCATCAAACCCCGGCTTTTGGTCCCTTTGCAACGGACGCCGGGTTGTTGGGTGGAGGAGTTGCCCTCCGTCTTATGGAGCATCAACACTACTCCTAACAGGTCTACAGGCTTCACGCCTTTCTTCATGGTTTATGGAGCAGAAGCAGTCCTCCCCAGCGACATCCGTCACGATTCACCTCGTGTGGCGGCTTATGTTGAGACGGATAATGAACAGGCGCGCCAAGATGCTCTGGACTTGTTGGACGAACAGCGTGATGTGGCAGCAGCCCGTTCAGCGATTTACCAACAAGACCTGCGTCGTTATCATAGCCGCCGGGTCAAATCCCGGGTCTTCCAGGAAGGCGACCTTGTGCTCCGGCTCATCCAGGATCAAACAGATGTACACAAGTTATCCCCACCTTGGGAAGGGCCTTTTGTGGTCAGTAAGAACTTGCACAACGGGTCATATTACCTCATTGATATTCGGGAACATAAAGATTCGCGTAAATCTGAGGAGGAGACCCGTCGGCCGTGGAATATAGCTCAGCTTCGGCCTTACTACACTTGAGCTACCGGTTCTCGTGGTGTACATATTTATCTCAGACATGTATATATTATGATAAGTAATAAAGCAGGGCCTCTGTCCTTTTTTCTCCTCCAGTTATTCGTGTGTTATTTTTACATGCTGATTTGTGGAGGATCCGGCTTATGATCGTATCTGAGTCTAGCCGTACGCAGTAAGGTCACTTGGGGGCTTCCTGTTCAAACATGGGTCGTATTCGAACCAAAGAGAACATAGCTGTCGATACCCACGTGATTGGCAAAGTGCCGAGCTCGTTGGGAAGTTAACCTTGATCATATTTGAATCACAGTTTAACCCCTCTAAGAACCGACGTGGATCGTATTCGAATCAGCGTCGTTAAACAATTTTAAGAATCACTTGGGGGCTTCCTGTTCAAACATGGGTCGTATTCGAACCCAAGAGAACATAGCTGTCGATACCCTCTTGATTGGCATCGCCACACCCATTGGGGGCTATATGATCGTATCCGAATCTTGGCTTAACCCCTTTCGGGCCGGGTCTCTGGTCGTATTCGAACTGGAAGCCCCTAAGTTCTGATTTATCACAAGTTTACTCTGATTATGACAAAGTGTGCTTGGCCGGGTTTCACTTGCCGACTTAATTTTGGGTTTATCTTGTTAATTGAACATCATGGATGTCATCAAGGCAAGTCAATTAGAGTTAAGATACCAACCGTGCTACCCGGGTTATTTAATCCGGAAGTATGTTTACAGGCCGTTAAGTGTGTTATCATGGCTATGTTCAGAGCGTAACTAAGGACCAGTCCTTTTTTATTCATATTCCGGGTTATCCATCTCAAACACCTGATTCTCAGGGTGGTAAGCCGCCTTGAGACTTGTGATTTGCCTTTCTATGCAGATACTTAAAGGCACCTGTTAAGGTTGAGAAGGACAAAGGGATAATTATGACCCGGAGGAACACCAAAAGGATAATTTCAAGGGATTTCAGCATTCATTACATGCACGATGGCACGGCAGAGATAAATTGTTGCACCTATTCTATTACAAAATTCATCAAGTCTCAAGGATGGAGCGTTGTTCGGTGAACCGCCAGCCGCTTTATGATGCCTGCTGGGTTGAAGTCCCCGGCTCGTTCCTGTCTTCTGCTCCGGCTGATCCCAAGACCTCGAAGGTTGACGACTTCCAGTTGATGGCGCTGAGAGCTTCGAACTGGGCTTCTTCGTCAATTAACCCGGCCGGGTCAATCTCCGGGGCGAAGGTGTGCTGGCGAGCCGGAGGAATCAGATTGAGAGCTTCATAGCGAGGGGTTGGAATCCTCTGATTCTCCGCATTGTACCCCGGCTGATACTTGGTTAAGTCGGTGTCGTTCCCGATGATGGTGGCCACCGGGCGTACAGCCTTCACACATGCCGCAAAGTCCTTCTGGTCAAAGGCTGAGCCGTCTTCCTTCAGATTTGGGTAACCCAGGGCGATGTCTGCCGGGTCTAGCTCCGGCAGGAAGGCTTTGGCCTGGCTCAGTGCGGCAATTGCTCCGGCTCTTGCGGAGGCTCGGCGTAGCTCCTGGATCCGCTGTGGCAGAACAGCGAGCCGGCGCAGGACTTCGGCCAGATGGGTTGGCACCTCATTGGATAAGGCCACCACAGCTAAGGCGCGCTGTGACCCGGTGTAGAGTTGTTCCACCAGGGTGTACACGGCCTTTAACTTGGTGACCACGCTCTGGTTGAGGTTGGCACTCCTGGGACCTGTTTAATAGAGATCAGATAAGCCGGTGACAAGGATGAATCATAACATATACAGACTTGATGAAAGCCGGCGAGGCGACTTACCGAAGATAGCAGCCACCATTTGGGAAACCTGGCGCTTTAGGCCGGAGAGCTCAGCGGTCTTCTCAGTGAGGGCCTTCTCCGCCTGTTCTGCCCGGGTCACCAGTGCGGCTTTCTCCTCAGCCCAGGCCTTCCGCTCAGCATTGAATTCGGTCTTCAGCTTCTCTTGAGCGGCGATGCTGGAGACAAACTTGGCGTTTGCCTTCCGGGTCTCCATCTCTTGTGTCTTTAGCCGGCTCTTGAGATCCGCAAGGTCCGACTCTAATTTCTTGCCAACAGCCTGCATATATTTCCGGGTTATTAACAGTCATTCTATAAGTCCCAAGCGCTTTCCAAGCAAAGACACATGGCACTTGGGGGCTAATGCATATTGAACGTATCTATCTACGTATTGCCGGCTTAGTTTAATAAACCGGGCCTAAGTCTACAACATATTCAAGTATAAGTTGTCGACTTGGGGGCTAGCATGACAAGGGTCACTATGCAGAAAGTAAGAAGACAGCAGAAGGATACCTCAGATTTTTGTTGGATCTGGTTGACCATGGCGATCTCGGCGTCCCGGCTCTTGTGAACTTGGCTGATGTAGCCTGAGACGAGCTCTCCAATGCTTAAGTCGGTGTAGCTGGAGAGATCCAGATTCACCCGGTGGGGTTGCAGCAACTCCCCCTTCGCGGAGCATTTGGCCAGCACGGTCGGCCTCCCCGGCTCAACATACTCCGTCCGGGTAATTACCACGTCCGGGTCGTTAGCTGGTGGGGCTGAGCCGGAGGCCTCCGGGTTAACCGATGCTTCGGTCGTTGTCTTGGTGGTCGGGGCAGGGGCTTCAGGCGCCGTGTCCATGGGAATGGTGGCTTCGGGGGCGGAGGCAGCTGGCGGCTCTTGAGCCGTCGCCTCCGGCTCAGGCAAGTCCGGCACTCCGGCTGACCTGGTCTTCTTTGCTCTTTTGGTGAGCTTTGCCTGGGCACTGAAAAGGCAGAAATGTTAGGCATACAAAGAGTAAATACAGACAGATAGTGTAAGGAGATTGTTATTACCCGGGTGCAGTCTTGAAGGCCGGCAGACTTGACTGCATGGAGTCACCCGAAGAGGGGGAGGTCTCCTGATAATTGGAGTCAGAAGAGTTGAGTGGCTGACGGAAGACACCCGCCAACGGATGAAAAGGGTACAGGTGAGAAAAAACCTCAGTGCGACGCTTCCTTGTTGCGTCGGGTAACCCGGCGGAGAGGTCGGTGTCCTTGCGGGCCCGGGTGTGACGCCGGCTTTCGTGAACCTGCTGCTTCAAAAGAAATTGAGGGTCTTGATGAGCTAATGGATGAGAAAAGCTTACTTTCCGGGTTACTCTTCGGACTTTCAGCTGTGGCAAAGGCTCCGAGTCGGAGGAAAGTGATGTTACCTCTTCAATCACCGGGTTACTGGCGCCGGTGTCATCCTGTCAATAAGCAAAATGTTGATAAGGCGGACAGCAGCAAACAACAAATATGGCAAGAGTTTAAAGGTTTAAGGGTTACCTCTGACTCGAAGCTGTCGCTTAATTGCAGCAGCTCCGAAGCAGTGGGTCTGCTTCCCTTTTTGCGAGGGGCGGCTTTCTTCGCCTTCCTGGCCTTCTTGGACGCCTCATGGTCATACTTGACCCGCCAGAATTTATCATCAGTCTGAGAAATACAGTAATGAATTCTTAAAATGGTTCAGAGCAAGGTGACATGTAAAAGAAGTTGAAAGGTTAAAGTCAGCGGCTTACCGCAGGGGCTGGATTGGTCTTGCAGAACGGGGCTAGCCCGGTCCTTCCACAGTCTGCCAGGCTCTCGTTTAACAGAGCCTTGGTCTCTTCTTCGGCAACGTCTTCTGGAAGATCATTGCGACTGTGCCTCTGCGGGTCATCCTTTCGCCCGGTGTACTCACACATTAAGCCGGGGCGGCGGCTCAATGGGATCACCCGCCATGAGATCCAGACCCGGACCAAGTCTATTCTGTTCAGACCGTTGCCTAGCAGGGCCTTGATCTTATTGATCGTTGGAAGCAGAGTCTGGCGTTCCGCGGCAGTCAGTTTGTCGGATAGCGGATGAGTCGGCTCTAGGCGTGTTGGGCGAAAGCCGGGCAGCGGGTTCTCGTCAGCCGGGGACGTATCTTGGCAGTAGAACCAAGTCATATTCCAGTCCTTAGGGTGGCTTGGCGGCTCTGCGTAAGGGAATAGACAGTCCCTACGCCGTTGGATGGAGATGCCGCCTAATTCCAGACTTGGCCCGTTTGCACACTTGTTTTGGCGGTTTAAGTAGAACAGTTCTCTGAAAAGCAGCAAACTGGGCTCCTCTCCAAGGTACACTTCGCAAAAGACTTGGAAGTTGCAGATGTTGGATACGGAGTTGGGTCCTATATCCTGAGGCCGAAGGTCAAAGAAGTTGAGCACATCCCGGAAGAATTTTGAGCCGGGCGGTGCGAAGCCCCGGCTCATGTGGTCCGCAAAGATCACTACCTCCCCGTCCCTCGGCTGTGGTCTTTCTTCTGACGGATCAGGGGCACGGTAGGACATCACTTCCTTCTTGGGCAGATACCCAGACTTAACAAAGTTGGCCAGGGTCTCGTCAGTGACATTGGATTTCATCCAGTTGCAAGTGATGGGAGCCTTGGGAGGCATGGTGAAGGTTGGTGGTCTATGATAAAGAAAAAAGTGTCCGGGTTAATTGTAAGCCGGAGATTATCATTCAAACTACAATGGCGACTTATGAAGGGGACTAATGATATATATTGAGATACGGTGGGTTATCTAAGCCGTAGGGGCATTCAGAATAAGTTGGTCATCTACGGTTTACCGCAGTTAAGCCGGAGGATCCTACAGGGCATGGTTCTCTTTAAACCGGAAAGTTCTACGGCGCGTGTTTTCTTTAAGTCGGAAATATAAGCCGCCAAGATTCAAGGGCTGCAGTTTTTACTAAGTGTGGTAAAACAGATTTCACATATTGCAGTAACTTTTTTGGATCAAAATGGTCAGGTGAAATGAAAAGTTTCTAGACCTAAAAAACAGAGGCAGGAGAAGTTCTTGAGGTGGAGCATGGTCCTTATGAAGTAAAAAGAGGGTTTTTTGCAGGTGAAATGGATCTCAAACATCTACCGCACTGACTCTATGTGAGGTTAAAGATCAACCGAGCACGGTGACTACAAGAGCTACTGAGGTTTGCGGCAATGGTGATGAACGCGAAGAACACAAGATGAACCCTACAGTAGATCCATCTGACAGGGCAAAGGAGACTCACCGGAGTTGGAAAGGGCGGAGGTCGCTGCCGTGAATCTGGTCCGAATCAGGGTGATGCAGCGGCCGGGTTGATGAAGACCAGGGGCGCGACGGCGGCGGCAGTGGCGGAGCTCAGGCAGAGGAGCGACGGCGCGAGGAGGAAGAAGGAGAGCGTGCGAAGAGAAGCGTTGGGCCGGCCTATTTATAAGGCAGGGTCATAAGTGGGCGCGAGATTCAAGGAGACCACGGCGTGGTTATCTCCCCCTTACGACGCCTCGATTTTTGGAAAGACAGTAAAAGCAAAGATCCGTTGCGGATCTGGCGGAGTAAAAAACGGACTTAATGGAGGATGACGTCACGGCGGATTATCCGGAGTCCAGAGGATGACGTCACTCCGGGTTATGGCCTTCACATGAATGGTGAGCCGGAGATTTTCTCTGTCGGCAGACTTGAAGATTGACCTGAGCCGGCTCAAGTCAATCTGGGGCCTAATGTTGAGGATGTAGACCTTAGAGTCACCCGCCAGGAGGGGCCGGGTTACTCTTCGGATGATCATTGCCAGAAGCCCGGAGCTAAGTTTCAAGATGATGGGCCAGAGATGGGCTGAGACCCAGAGATGGCTTAAAGCCCGTAGTTACAATCATTGTTATAGTAGACTTGTAGTGTAAAACAAGTATTGTTTAGAGTCCGAGCTGGACGCTCTTATGAGCCGGCCGGGACTCTAAGGGCTGCTGGGCGTCAGCCTCCCTATATAAAGGGAGGACCCGGCAGCGGTTTAAGGGCGACAACAATCTGATCGAGAGCCGGGCATAGCTGTTTAGCTCCCTGGCGATCGTAACCCTAGTCAATAACACCTCAAACTGGACGTAGGCTTTTACCTTCACAGTAAGGGGCCGAACCAGTATAAATCCTCGTATTCCTTGTCCCGCATAACCCCTTCAAGCTTCCTAGTTGCGATGGCCCCACGACTAAGTCCTAGCTCGAGGACATCTGCCGTGACAATTCCATGACAGATATGTTGGGATATCACAATATCTCTTATTTAATTAATGCATCTATATATTTTGGTAAAGGGTGGAAGGCTCGGCCTTATGCCTGGTGTTTTGTTCCACTCTTGCCGCCCTAGTTACTGTTATACCGGGATTATGTTCCTTGAGTTTGCGTTCCTTACATGGTCGGGTGATTTATGGGACCCCCTTGACAGTTCGTCTTGAATAAAACTCCTCCAGCAAGGCCCAACTTTGGTTTTACTATTTGCCGCCTAAGCCTTTTCCCCCGGGTTTTCGCGAGCCCGAGGGTCATCTTATTTTAACCCCCCCCCCGGGCCAGTGCTCCTTCGAGTGTTGGTCCGAACCGAGCAGCCTGCGGGGCCACCTCGGGGAAACTCGAGGTCTGGTTTTACTCGTAGCTTGACTTATCCGGTGTGCCCTGAGAACGAGATATGTGCAGCTCCTATCGGGATTTGTCGGCACATTCGGGCGGCTTTGCTGGTCTTGTTTTACCTTTGTCGAGATGTCTTGTAAACCGGGATTCCGAGACTGATCGGGTCTTTCCGGGAGAAGGTTTATCCTTCGTTGACCGTGAGAGCTTATGATGGGCTAAGTTGGGACACCCCTGCAGGGTATTATCTTTCGAAAGCCATGCCCGCGGTTATGAGGCAGATGGGAATTTGTTAATGACCGGTTGTAGATAACTTGTCACTTGATCCAAATAAAATACACCAAGTGCGTGTGTAGCCCTGATGGTCTCTTCTCGGCAGAGTCCGGGAAGTGAACACGGTCTGAGTTATGTATGACGTAAGTAGGTGTTCAGGACCACTTCTTGGTCATTGCTAGATGACGTCCGTTCCGTCGCTTCTCTTCTCGCTCTCATTTGCGCAAGTTAGCCACCATATATGCTTTTGCCGCTGCAGCTCCACCTCTTTGCACCATTCCCCTTTTAAGCTTAAATAGTCTTGATCTCGCGGGTGTGAGATTGCTGAGTCCCCGTGACTCACAGATTCTACCAAAACAGTTGCAGGTGCCGACGATGCCAGTGCAGATGATGGCGTCGATCTCAAGTGGGAGTTCGACGAGGAACGTGGTCGTTACTATGTGTCATTTCCTGATGATCAGTAGTGGAGCCCAGTTGGGACGATCGGGGATCTAGCATTTGGGGTTGTCTTATTTTCATCTGGATTTTGACCGTAGTCGGTCTTTATGATTGTATTTTGGATGATGTATGAATAATATTTATGTATTGTGTGAAGTGGCGATTGTAAGCCAACTCTTTATCCCATTCTTGTTCATTACATGGGATTGTGTGAAGATGACCCTTCTTGCGACAAAACCACTATGCGGTTATGCCTCTAAGTCGTGCCTCGACACGTGGGAGATATAGCCGCATCGTGGGCGTTACA
>NC_057814.1:225233373-225314514 GCF_018294505.1 Triticum aestivum | reverse complement strand
CCTTCCAGAAGCCGACGGGGTCATATATTTGTGAATTATTAGTTAGGTCATATATCTTTCGATTTTGTTATGAAAAACATCATATATAATTGTGTTGATCGGGTAGTTTTAAATGTGCAGTTGTTTCATCGCTGTGAGGTTTGGTGTTCGACGACCTCGCCGTGCGTTTGACGAGCTCTGCCCCTTCATTCATGGGTGAGCACAAATGACATGTCCTCCTCCCCCATTAATTATTTGATCTATTCCGATGAAACTTGATAGCTAGCTATATATGTGTCTTGAATCATCAGTATGCGTAACCAATATGTGTCTCCCGTTCGAAAGCGTCATAGTTATAAATATGCATGCATTTGCATATTTATAACCTTGATTCTTTCGAATTGTCCAACGCTATCCATGGACAGCCCGAGTATGTTTAGATTGGGTTCGTTTTCCCATATGCTTTGCTCCGGATCCGACGCATAAATTTCGTCAGTGCCTCCCCTGTTGTTCTCCGGGTACACATCCTGTCTGTTTATTGCAGAGACGTGTATCAGGAGAACAGCGGGGAGGTGCTGCCGAAATTTTGCGTAGGATCCGGAGCATAGCATGGGAAAATGAACCCAATCTAAACATACTCGGGTGGGATTAGGACCTATCATTACCTATTAGAGTGTAGGTTGCATGGACGTAATAAAATTGACAAAGTAGATCAACTGATGAATATATACATGGTGAATTATATATATATATATATTTGTTGTGTGTCTAGTAGCTCTGAAAGTCAAGATGAGTGATCGTGCGTGGATGTACACCGGTCACACTGGTCAGAACAAATGGAGCACTGAATGGTTCACAAAAACCAAGGGGTTTGTGCGAGCCGCATTTGCAAATGGCCAGAGGAAAATCTGGTGCCCTTGTTTACGGTGCGGCAATTGGGAAAAGAGGACAGAGGCTGAAATGGGCAAACACCTGCAGAAGAGTGGTTTTACGCCCGATTATACGGTGTGGACATTTCATGGTGAGTCTGCCCAACGTGACCGAGCTGAGGTGGATCGTCGTCGCACCGACGAGCATGGTACCGGGATGGAAAACATGGTGCAAGACTTTGACGATGCTCGGGATTCGGACGAGGAGATGGAGGAATCTGCAAAGGCCTTCAATGAAATGTTGGAGTCTTCAAAACGTCCGCTCCATGAGCACACTGAGCTTTGTCAGTTGGATGCCATCTCACAAGTAATGGCTCTGAAGGCTCAGTTCAACTTGGGCAGAGAATGCTACGATGCAATGATGACAGTATTTGGACGCTTTCTACCCAAAGGCCATGTAATGCCTGCAAACCTGTACCAGTCGCACAAAATCCTCCGTGCACTGAAGATGCCCTATGATAAGATACATGCCTGTGAGAAAGGATGTGTCTTGTTTAGGCTTGACTATGCGGACTTGAACTATTGTCCCATTTGCAAGTCTTCCAGGTATGTTGTGGTAGACAACGGTATGGGTGAGAAGACACAGACCAAAATCCCCGTTAGTGTTCTTCGGTATATGCCAATCGTACCAAGACTTCAACGTCTTTTCATGGTCGAAGAGACGGCCAGACAGATGACATGGCACAAAACGGGCAAAAGAACCGAACTAGATGCAGATGGGAATCTGATGATAGTACACACATCGGATGGTGTTGCGTGGAAAAAGTTTGATGAATTACATGGTGACAAAGCGGCAGATCCGAGGCATCCTCGAGTCGGCATCAGCACGGATGGGTTCAGTGTGTTTGGTATGACGGCAGCCCAATACAGTTGTTGGCCCGTATTTTTCTTTCCACTCAATCTCTCCCCCGGACATATTATGCAAAGAAAGAACATTTTCCTGACGTTGATAATTCCAGGGCCCAACTATCCGGGGAAATATATGAATGTGTACATGCAACCGCTGAAGGACGAATTGCAAGAAGCCTGGGATAATGGGTTCAAGACATACGACGCCTATAGCAAACGGAACTTCATAATGCGTGTCTGGTACATGTACTCGACGCATGACTTGCCGGCGTATGCGCTATTCGTTGGCTGGTGTGTGCATGGAAGGTTCCCGTGCCCCACATGCAAGGGAGCTCTTGAGTTTCATTGGCTTCAGGCCGGTCGCAAGTTTTCTTGCTTCGACATGCATAGACAGTTCCTGAATCCTCGCCATAAGTTCAGGAAAGACAAGAAGAACTTCATCAGAGGTAGAGTTGTCAAAAACTCTGCACCACCTGCATTGACAGGCCAACAGACCCTGGATTAGTTAAACACTCTCGAGCCAGATCCAGAGCGTCCAGGGTACTTCAAGGGGTATAATTCTAAGCACGCCTGGACTCACAAAACATGCTTATGGGATCTGCCTTACTTCAAAGACCTCCTTTGCCCACACAACATCGACGTGATGCACACTGAGAAGAATATCGCCGAGGCACTTTTTGGTACATTGTTCGGCATAGATGGGAAGTCAAAGGATAATACTAAGGCTAGAGTCGATCTGGAGGCGCTATGTGATAGGCCGTTACAAAACATGAAAGAACCGAAAGGAAAGCAGAACTGGACGAAGCCAAAGGCATGGTTCAATCTTGGAAGGCCAGCTATGAGGGAAATTATCTTGTGGGTGAAAATGCAGTTGATGTTCCCCGATGGGTATGCAGCGAATCTACAAAGGGGAGCCAGTCTTGATAAATTGAAGATATTTGGTCTCAAGAGTCAAGATTGGCACATATGGATTGAGCGGGTAATGCCGGTGATGTTGCGTGGCTTCATCCCTGAGGATGAATGGCTAGTACTGGCAGAACTCAGCTATTTCTTCCGTGTTCTTTGTGCGAAAGAACTATCGCCTGGCGTGCTAGAAGAAATGGAAGAGTTGGCGCCGGAGTTGATCTGCAAGTTAGAGAAGATCTTTCCACCGGGCTTCTTTAATCCAATGCAACATTTGATTTTGCATCTCCCGACCGAGGCAAGATTGGGGGGGGGGGCCGTGCAAAATCGTTGGTGCTACCCAACTGAGAGGATGCAGAAGACGCTTCGACAAAAATGTAAAAATAAACGTAGAATTGAAGCATCGATGGCTGAGGCATTCATCACTGAGGAGGCGGCAAACTTCGTGACAGCACACTACGAAGCCAAAAATCGTCATTTGCATAATCCGAAGCCTCGGTACAATGCTGACGACCCTAAAAAGGGTGGATCCAACCTCAGCCTATTCAAAGGGAATCTCGCACCAGCCAGTGTTTAAAATCCAGTATCTTTGGATAACGAACAATGGCGGACCATTTCGTTGTATATCTTCAACAACCTGATAGAAGTGCGGCCGTACATCGACTAAGTTCTCGGTACATAGTTTTGCAACTTCTATTTCCTTTGAACTGCTCTTATTCCTGGATATTTCATACAATCGATACGTCGCCTTATTCTCGTATGGAGCGGTGATCCAAAAGGATTCTGTCGAAGAGTATGAGCTTCTCGCAAAGCAAGGAGGCGGCTATCCCGGTTTCATCTCTTGGTTCAAACAAACGGTAATTTCTATTAGACTTGTAGGCTAATTTGTAGGCGGCTATCCCGGTTTCATTCGCTAATTTGTGCGTAATGCAACAATCCTTTCATATTAAACTTGTAGGCTAATTCAGAGTCTATGGACGCCGAATTGAGACAAGTCGCTAATGGTTTTGACTATAAGGTCTGTTCATTTGACAAATACGACATCAACGGGTATCGCTTTCGTACCTATGGCAAAGAGCTATCTATGGCCGACCGAAAGTCTACAAATTGTTGTGTATCTGCTATCGGCGAAGGAGGTACCGAGTATTATGGGAGAGTTGAAGCAATTTATGAACTTCTATTCTATGGTGAAAACCCACCGAATGTCGTAGTCTTCAAATGTTATTGGTTTCAGCCGAAAGAGACTAGAAGGACTCATGAACATATAGGGCTAGTTGAAATCAACCAAAGCACCCATTTAGATGTTCCTGATGTCTATATTACGGCTCAACAGGCGACCCAAGTATTCTATCTACCGTGGGCCTGCCAAACTAATCCAAATCTGAAAGGTTGGGATGTCGTTTATGAAGTGCCGCCACGTGCTAGACTATCTCCCCCAAAGGAAGAGGATTATGAACCTCACATTAACCCAGACACATATGAAGGAGAATTCTTCCAAGAGACACGTCTTTCCAAAAAGCGTTTCAAGAACCGCTATACTTCACCCCAAAACATTGAAGTAGACAGCGACAGTGAATCCGACATCACTCCAGAGGAGGAACAAGAAGAGCCGGAACAAGAAGAGGTTACTGCTGCGGATGACCTGCCATTGCTTGACCGATTACGTCAAGGTGGCCTTCCACATGTTGATGCCACTGAACCCTATGAGCCCGTCATTGATTATAGTGATGATGATGATTATGCATTTATTGATGATACTGATCGAGATTATTAGTAGTGTCAGGTATTAAAAAAATTTATGTTGGACTTGATGATGATACACTTAAGTGATACACATATTATTATTCATGTCGGTCTTTTTTTATGTTCTACTAATTTTGTTTACTGTTTGTCATGGCAGGTGTTGAAAGATGGTGGGCGCTGGTCGGGAGCGCGCCAAGGCCCCTTCTTCGTCGGCGCGTGGTCTGAGGTCTTCCATTCCAGACGCACCTCTCCGCCGAGCGTTGCTGGACAGTATGGCCACACCGCCAGGCCCTTCTTCGTCGACCGCGGTGCCCAGCAGGGGACGAGGTAGGAAGAGAGGAGGTGGGGCACGTGGTCGCGGGAGAGGAGGTAGGGTGACTGCTACGGCGCCTTCCTCGCCGCCACCCCCAGCTGTTTCACCCGAGCACGTGACTGCTAGGGTGGACTCGTCCGAGGAGGAGGCTACACGGACTCCGGTCCACGAGCCTCCGGTCCACGGGTCTTGGGCCCACGAGCCTCGGGTCGACTGGCCTTCGGCCCACGAGAGTTCGGCCCACGAGACCCCGGAGGAGCACACGTCCGGATGGGGTACCTGGCCGGATCAGCCCGAGGAGCCGAGTGGCCATGCTGATGATGGCGGGGAGCCGACTGATCTTGAGGAGGAGGGGGCACCGTCTACCAGCATGGTGCTACACGGCTCCCGTCCGTGCCGGCGACCCGCGAGCAGAGGTGGTTGATTTTCCCTGATGGGGAGAGGTACGTAAGTGCATTTAATATTTTTGTACCTTCTGCATTCACGTTTCTTCAAATAACTAATGCGTTGGCCTTGTCATGCTGCAGGGGTTGGGACCACCATCATAGTGTCCGTCGGCCCAACTCCGTCCTTGGAGTTCTTTGCCGGCAAAACTTCCCGGGGTTTGTCACGTTGCCTGGTGAGTGTAGGCTTCCAGAGCTTGGATTGAGCTGGGAGCACTACGTGGCTGCCCCGGCCCCGCCGGATGAGATTATCGACGGTGTCGTGTGCGACACGAGGGCAGACATGGTGATCAGAAAGTTCTGGGTAATTTCTCCTTTACACATTTAAAAATCTTCAACTAGCTAGTTATTAATTGTACTAATCAATATTGTCTCATTTGATTGCAGACATTCTACAGGTGTGAGGAGGGATACGAGGAGGACGCGGCACATGTTATCGAGAACGTCTGCAAGCGCCTACTCCAGAACTTACGGCACGAGGCTCGGGTGCAGGCTGTTCGAGACTACTACGCCTTGCGTGGTATCAAGAAGACCAAGCCGGCGTGCCGCGATAAGTTCCTGAGTAAGGAGCAGTACATGAAGGTAATTCTTAAGGCCTTCTACTTAAGTTCCTTCATTTAGTAATTCTTAGCCGTAGCGCTCAAGTTTCTATTTGCTAACTTAGGCGCCTCCGAGATGGTGTGCGGATCGGATGGATTGTTGGGAGGTGTTGGTCGATGAGTGGTGCTCAAAAGAATGGCTAGCCCTCCACAACGAGGCCAAGGACAAACGTGCCCAAATGGAAGGTGTGCCACACCATCAAGGCAGCTCCAACTTATATCAGTTCGGGCGCAACTGGGTATGTGGTTTGCTTCATGATTCATGCAATTCATTCATCATGCTAGCTTGAGCCCTTTAATTACTAATTTTCATTGTTTCTCTCTTTCAGGCACGCCACAATAAGGCGGATAAGGTGCCAGAGGTGTACGACCTGTATGCCATGGCCCACACTGCCTCTTTCAAGAAAGTCAAGGCTTTCTCTCAGTCTGACCTCGATGATGCAAACAACTTCACCAACATCTCCTCCCACAACAAGCTCGTGAGATATAGAGATGAGGGGAAGGCGAGGAAAGGGGAGGACTTTAACCCGAGCCAGGGTCCCATTGATCCAGAGCTGGTGATGATATCTGGTGGCGGGAGGTCCCATGGCTCCATAGCCATTGGAGATGGACTTATCCGTTGTCCTAGCACTCTCCCGGAGATCAAGGCGCGCCAGTCGAGCTCCGCTCCTGAGATAAGGCCTCGTGAACGGCCAGTGCAACTCGCCATCAAGGTTAGTGATACGTACTCAGTTATCTTTCTCCATTACATTGTGTGCGCTTCCATCAATGATTACAAATGGTCATGTGAGTGGTGTTGCAGGCTGCTATACAGACTGAGAGAGATAGAACGGAGAAACTTCTGGCGGAGGCGGCGGAGAGGCAGCGGGAGATGGAGGAGAGGACGAGAAAGATGATGGAGGAGGAGAGGGCACGGAATGACATGCAGGCAAGGGCCATGTACGAGCTCCTTGTGGTAAGTTTCTTCTGCAGATTACTTGCTAGTCTTAACATTTGAGTCTCATTACTAACTAGTATGACTCTGTTGTGAAAACCAAATGTGCAGTCTGTGTGCGAGAAGTCCGGTCAGCCCGCTCCGCCGATGCCAGTGATTGCTCCTGGGAGCACGGTGAGTTTAATTTGAATGGACATTACTTGCTAGTCTTAACATTTGAGTGTCATAATGCTAACGAGACATTGGAAATGATCTTTGGTGCAGCTTAACTCCAGAAACGCATCGCACGATCCTTCTCCAGGTAGCGGCACTAGCCACCCCGCTCCTACACCTCCCTGATCACGGTAAGTTTCTCTAGTGTTTTGCTTAACAAATGCATAAAGACCTAGACTTAGCTTTATTTCCTCCAATATGCTTACCATAATGACCTAGAGTTAGCTTCTTTTCCTCCAAAATGACCCATTTTACCTAGGTTAGCTTATAATGATGCAGTTCATCCAAGTTAGCTCAAAATGACCCATTTACTATTAGCTCCTAATGATCCATTTTACCTACGTTAGCTTTAAAATGGCCCATTTCACCTAGGTTAACTCCAAAATGACCCATCTTACCTAGGTTATCTCATAAACGATCCATTTCAACTAATTTAGCTCATAAACGATCCATTTCACCAAGTTAGCTAAAAAACGATCCATTTCACCTAAATTAGCTCTTAAATGATCCATTTCACCTAAGTTAGCTCAAAAAGATCCATTTCAACTAAATTAGCTCATAAATGATCCATTTCAACAAAGTTAGCTCAAAAAGATCCATTTCAACTAAATTAGCTCATAAATGATCCATTTCAACAAAGTTAGCTCAAAAACGATCCATTTCAACTAAGTTAGCTCATAAATGATCCATTTGACCTAAGTGAGCTAAAAACGATCCATTTCACCTTAGTTACCTCAAAAACGATCCATTTGACCTTAGTTAGCTCATAAACGACCCATTTCAACTTAGTTAGCTCATATATGATCCATTTCACGTAAGTTAGCCCATAAATGACATACTCTTCTTTGTTCTAGTCACCTATTTCTAACTTTCTTATTTTTCATTTTGCAGATTTCATTCACTTGACGAAAGCTTGCATAGATGGAGTGCTCCTTATCCCTTTCTCTGTTTCTTTTGTATCGTTGAACTATGCATGTATCGTTGGATGAAACTATTGTAATATATATGGTTGGATGCCTCTATGTTGAACTTGCTATGTATGATGGAACTATGCATGGAACTATGTATGATGAAGTTATGTGTTGGATATCTTATATGTTTGCTCTGTAATGGCCTTGTGAAATATATCTATATATGTCATATATATTTGTGATGAAAATTGTTGGATTTAATAAAAAACAGAAAAAAGAGCCAATATGCAGGCTCTTTGCCGTCTGCCACCGACGGCAAAGGGCTCTTTGCCGTCCGCCGCGGACGGCAAAGAGGCCACGTGGCATCCAGCTGTGCTTCCTGGGAGCTGACCCATTTGGTCAATTTGCCTACAGTGGCAGACGGCAAAGAGTAAAAGAGTTTGCCGTCAGCGGCGGATGGCAAAGGCCTGCCATGTGGTGACGTGTAGATGACATCATACGGCGGACGACAAAGACACTAGAAAGTTTGCCGTCCGCTGGCAGACGGCAAAGGAACTAGAAAGTTTGCCGTCCGCGGCGGACGGCAAAGGCCTGCCGTTAGCCACTTAACGGACTGAGAGCACAATTATTGCCGTCCGCTCTCTTTGCCGTCCGCCGCAGACGGCAAAGGGCCTTTGCCTTCAGCCGCCAGGAAGCAGACGGCAAAGTAGCTGTTTACTGTAGCCTACTTTGCTGGAGCCTTTTGCCGTCCGCGGCTGACGGCAAAGGCCTTTGCCGTCCGCCGTTCATGCCTTTGCCGTCCGCCGTGGCAGACGGCAAAATAGCTTATTCCTGTAGTGTCCTCAAGCGCATTAGAGAGATCCGGTATCTCATCGGCATAGTCATGACTATGCCCCTCCATCTTAGAGATGGTTTCTTCGTGAGCCTCGATCATGTCATTGGCTTCACCAAGTTGTTCCAAGAGAGCAACGAAGTGCTTCTTGGGTTTCCCTTTGAGCTTACTCATAAAAGACTCAAATTCATTTTATTCCTCCTTTGACCCCTCACTTTCATCAATGCAATCCGTCAAGGAGGGATTAGTAGTGATGGTGGTTTTGATGTTCGAGGTTACCTTGTTGGTGGCTTTGGCCATGAGGCACTTGGCGGTGATGTTCTCGTTGGGTGAGTCGAAGAGGGACACCCGTGGAGTTGTTGCAATGGCAACGGAGGCCATGGCAACCGTCTCACCGTCTTCTTCATCATCATCATCCTCATTGTACTCTTCTTGGGCCACCAACCCCTTGGGAGGAGTCTTCTTGGTGAAGTTGTTCTTGTTGGGGAAGGACTTGGCCTTGTCTTTTCGGATGAACTTGCCACCATTGTCTTCCCTCTTCTCATATGGGCACTCCGCAACAAAGTGGCTCATATTGCCACAATTATAGCATGTCCTAACATGTTGCTTGCCCTTGGCGCCACTTGAGTTGTTCTTGTTGAAGTTGGGCCTTGAGTTCTTCTTCCTCCGAATTGCCTTGAAGCGAGAGCCGTGTGCTCATGATAATCATATTTTGTATCTTCGGGGTTACTCTCCTCTTCATCCTCTTCTTCCACACTAGCCTTGGCCTTCAAAGCAAGGTTGGGTTTGTTTACCCAATGAGAGCGCAACACCGCATTGTCGGCGGTCTTGTCCAAGATTCTCATAGCAACAAACTCATCCAACACTTCACTTGAGGACAAGGTATGAAAGTTCGGCCTTTGACGGATGACGGATGACATGGACTTATGGTAGGGCATCATGGCCTTGAGAAACTTGCGCTTGATCCAATTCTCATATGTATCCTTACTCCCATGATCTTGGAGTGAAACCGCGAGAGTGGTTAATCTCCGGTAGAGCTCACGAGGTTCTTCATCTTCATTCATCGCAAACTCATCGGCTTCATCTTGCACCACTTCATAGTTGGAGCGTTGAATGCTTGCGCTTCCCTTGTAAATGGAAACGACATGTTTCCATACTTCCTTGGCCATGGTGAAAGGTCGGAGATGCGCAATATCTTCGGGTGGAATTGCATCTTGGATAATGAAGAGAGCGAACTCGTTGAATTGATGATCCGCGGCTTCTCTAGGAGTGAGGAGCTCAATAATTCTCCAAAGATTAGTAGAACTATGATTTAAATGACATTCAAAATGGTAGACCCAAGAGGCAAAATCCTCATTTTTCACAAACTTAGGAGGAGGACCAACATGATTCAAATGAGTGGAGGGAACCAGTCCTCCATAAGTGAGGGGTGGTTCAACATGGGCAAAGATGTTGTTTCCACTTCTACCACCAGTCAAAGGAACTTTATCACTAGTAGCTTCCCCCCTTGTCGGAGTTAGCATCCATCACCTTGTTAGTGGGATCGACCACTTCCAACGGTGCGGTGGATAATTTAAGACCATCAAGAAACTCCTTAAACATGCCTTTGACCTCAGCCATCATGGAGGTTTTCAATGTGTCCAAAGCTGCATTGAATTCCTCACGAGAGACCGAGGATCCCCATTATCCATAGATGAGGACGGTTTCACACCGGGGTGCTCCTCCCCACCGTCTACGGTGTCAACCATACACTTCGGACGGAAAAATCCTTAATAAAGAGACGAGGCTCTGATACCAATTGAAAGGATCGGTATAGTTGACTAGAGGGGGGGTGAATAGGAAACTAACAACTTTTATCTTTTCTTTACCAAATTAAACTTTGCATCAAAGTAGGTTGTCTAGATGTGCAACTAGGTGAGCAACCAGTATGATGCAACAACAATAAGCACACAAGCAAGCAAGGGATACAACACAATATAAGTTTGCACAAGTAAAGGTGAGAGATAACCAAGAGTGGAGCCGGTGGAGAGGAGGGTGTGTTACCGAAGTTCCTTCCCTTTGAGAGGAAGTACATCTCCGTTGGAGCGGTGTGGAGGCACAATGCTCCCCCAAGAAGCCACTAGGGCCACCGTATTCTCCTCACGCCCTCACACAATGTGAGATGTCGTGATTCCACTATTGGTGCCCTTGGAGGCGGCGACCGAACCTTTACAAACAAGGTTGGGGCAATCTCCACAACTTAATTGGAGGCTCCCAACAACACCACGAAGCTTCACCACAATGGAATATGGCTTCGTGGTGACCACAACCGTCTAGGGTGCTCAAACACCCAAGAGTAACAAGATCCACAAGGGATTAGTGGGGGGAATCAAATTTCTCTTGGTAGAATTGTAGATCGGGGCCTTCTCAACCAATCCCTAGAAAATCAACAAGTTTGATTGGCTAGAGAGAGAGAGATTGAGCAAAAATGGAGCTTGGGGAGGGAAGAGGTAGTCAACTTGGGGAAGAAGACCCCCCCTTTTATAGTGGGAGGAAAGATCCAACCGTTACCCACTTATTCAGCCCGCGACATGCGGTACTACCGCACATACACACGGTACTGCCGCAATGACATGCGGTACTACCGCTTGTGCAGCAAGGGCCAGACGAGGCCCTGTTGCGTAAAGCAAAGAGCGGTAGAACCGCCGGAGCGGTACTACCGCGCGCCCTTGCGGTACTACCGCAAGGCAGGGTTCCATCTGGGCTTGGAAGGCACGGACTAATAAAATTACATCCGTGGCAACTTCTGCTGAGTTTCGGTCTGTGCAAAAATCCGGCACGGTACTACCGCTCACAGGGAGCGGTACTACCGCGTAGGGTGCGGAAGTAAAAAATTACTTCCGTGCATGCCAGTGTTCTGGGCTAGAGGCCACGGTACTACCGCTCGCTAGGAGCGGTACTACCGCGCGGCGCGGTACTACCATGGGCCGCTGCGGTACTACTGCTCCCTTGAGCAGTACTACCGCACGCCACAGAACAGTAGCACTTGGAGGCCTTCATCTCCGCAAAGACACGGGAAAACGACCGGTGCTCCAAAGAAGCGAAGGAAAGGTGGTGCAAAGGAACAGATGTGTACGTGTTGATTCCACCCTAACCTTTCCGAAGCGGACCCCCTCTTAATAGTACGGCTTTCCTACGACTCAAATCCACCGAAAAGAAACATAGAGAAACGCCATCTTCGATAGGCTCCGAGGGGCACCGAATCGTCTTGTGCCTAGACATGCCATATCTGAAATGCTCAATGCACACGATTAGTCCGCAAATGCATTGTCATCAATCACCAAAACCACTTAGGGAGAAATATGCCCTTACAGAAGGGACACAAAGGAATTGGTGGTAGCGTTGATGAACGGACAGTAAGGAATTGGTGGTGTCAACACTAAGGAAGACAAATCATGCACCTTCCATTTTATGAATGAATCGGCCTATATAAAAATATAATACAAGTTTATCTAAATATTGTCTAGGGTAATTAAGCAGATATCATACAATCACAACCGTCGAATTTAATAGAGCATGTGGATCCATAAGAAATCCTGGTAGTATTTAGTCATACGTCAAATCAGCTTTGTATTGTTTCTATTGTGCTTCCTTAGCAAAGCACGGGCAATGTGTTGCAATAATAACAATGGGTAGTGTGTAGTATGCGAATATTACAACATAGTAATTAGAGAAAAAAAGGTGTGTACATGATTCGATGCAAATACTACAGCATAGTAGTTTGAGTACTATCAGGTCAGGTTATATTAGAGTTATAGTTTCAGTACTGTCAGGAGATGTTATATTGGTGAGATAAATTGACAATGTTGATTTGTAGCCAATTTTGTAGTTTAAGTAGTCCATTGTCTGCTATTATGTGAAGAATGACAAGGCTTGTTTTCTTCAAACCTTTCCTGGACTCTACCAATAGGCCTACCCTCTTTTTTACCTTTTGGTGCAGGCTTGCTTGATTGACATAAGTATTAGAAAAAGCTACTCATGAACACGGTTTAATTTTAGAGGAAAGATATAAATGTTCAGACATCCTGCAATGTTATTCACTGTCTGTCCATTCCATTAAAATTTCTGGATGGATCTTAATTCCTCAAGAATGATGTGGTTCTTGATTCTACCGTTAATCTCTTTTGTCGTAGTTGTTTGACTAACTTACTGGTTGCTCCTTCTCATTTTCTATGATGTTTCTCAGTCCTAAGTATTTGCTTAGTCCAAATTGGAGTTACTTTGTTTACACTCATTTTATCATGTCAAATCACTAATGGTGACAGCAGAGTCATGGCGGTGGTGTCAACCGTGATGTTACTGCAGTGGCTGCAGGTGATTGTAGTTCAGCCTCAGACCAAGCAACACCATCCTGCATATTTTCATTTTTTTCCGTTCCAAGTATTGTAAGTGCCAAATTTATTTATGTTGTTTTGTACAGATTGGAAACAAAAATATTCAGAGTTGTTTGGTTATGTAAAGCAGTAGGAGTACACGCTATAAAAAATACTTCACTCTTTAACACATGTACTAATGAGATTGATTATTTCATACATCTTTAAATGACATGATGGCACTTAGGGACTGATAACACTCATATAAAAAACTTACTTTCAAATAGAGTTGCTGAAAAGTACCCCTAATTAAATTTATTAGTATATTCTGATGCAATGTCGCTCATGAAATGTTTGTAGCTAAACATGTACTCCTACCATGATTGTTTTAGATGATTTGTTAGAATGCCATGTAAGAGAATGTGATTAACAAAGATATTAATGCCTTCTTTGAAACTATATATTGTGTAGCTGAATATATTTGTATCCAAGGCTATGAGTTGTTTACTGATGCATGGTTCTGCCTTCCTAGGCATATCTGAATTTTTTTTCATTCACATAGAACATAAGAAAAGGAATGATCTGGAGGCTATAGGCTATGGTTGTGCCTATTGCTCTCTTAATTTGCAGGTTTGTTAGTTTGCTTGTAGATCTGCAGTGCTGGATACATTAAAACTAGGTTAGATTATCTGACATTCTTATGTTCTTGTAATTTGAAGGAAGTCTTAGTGACTGCAAAAAGGATTTCCCTAATTTTATATTTTGCTAAAAACACATTAGATGGACAAAATCAGAACGATCCTTCTAAATTTTGTTGTATAGTTAAGTTGTTGTCTGTCAGATTCACTAGGCATGCTCTAGCCACATCACTTATGTCACTTCGACTAATTAACGACATACACATTGAGTTAAAATGAATAATTAGTTTCACCATATGATTTTGTTTTCTTGTTTTTGTCGCGGGAAAGTACATTCACTACTCACACATTTACTGGTTGCTCCTTCAAAATTACATACAGTGATTAGTTGGGGAAGCTCGCTTCCTCTTCCACATGTGCGCAGTCTGTACTTTGATGTACACCCGTGAAATGACGAATCCGAGAAGGTTCACTGATTTTGTATGAATTGCAGTGTCACTACCCTTCTTACCTCTTGTGTTTATTTGATTGGAGAGTTTCTGGCTGATGAGTTGTGTAGGGTCGACATGAGTAGACAACCTTATTGTGCCTTAGCAAGCGCTGGGTATTCATGTACCAGGAACAACAAGGTATTTATTTCCCTCAAACTCACTTTGTCATGTTCCTGTATATTAACTCATTATTGTAATCTTAATTTGTATGCATGTGCTTATTGTTAAAGAATGGGCCGGCCACTTGACAACCATTCGTAAACTGGTGGCTACATAAGGCTCTGAGGCTCTGGGAAAGTTACCGTAAAAGAAGGCCTAGAGCAAGTTTTAGGGACGGGTCTTTCACAATTTATCACGCATGTAATTCATCCTGATATTTGATGATTGTATGTGTGTGCGCTTAGGCTTTCTCTTCGATTGGTTGTCAAATAGAGGTTTCTTGTCATAGTTTACAGATAATTTGAGAAGACGTATTTCTCTTTGGGACTTAAATGAGTTGCTTTGAAGGCTATGCACGCTGATCCAATATATATTGCATAGACTACTCAAAGTCAGATCGGACGAAGGATCACAATTTGGTATAGAAATTGGTATGTGTAGCATGTTATTATTTCCCTTTCTCCTTTTTTCTATCAAGAATGAAATATTATGTGGTGTGGCCTCACAACGCATCACTGTAGAAGCTATCTACAAACAATTTTGTAATCTGATGTGTTTTATTCTTTCAACATATCAAGTTTCTATGTATGTTTTGTGTGCTATTTAAATTGTCGTTAACATGAAATATCTTCATATAGGTCAAGGATCACTGGTAGCGTCGGTGCTATACAAACGGTTTTTAACCCCTTTCCTCAACGGCATTTGTTACCGTCGCCTAGTGAGTGACGGCGATAGGGGGGTCCTTCCCACACGACCCAGAAACCGTTCGGGATAGGGACCCTACAGTACTCCTACTCATATGTGCTCGCATTACCATCGTAGTCGGTATTCTGTGATGCTACGTTTACGATGCGCGGCCCATCATAAATGGTTCACTATTATAGAACGTGTATGATAAGCATACAATCACACACATTCGCTTTTCCCAAACCGTATGCGATAACTAATTAATAAGATTGGCTAATCCCCGTAAGAGTGTCGGACAGGATTACGAAACGTCGGACCGTCGTAACATCGTCGTACACGACAACTATCGCACACGCTATTCTGTGGTGCAATGTTTAAGATGCATACTTCATCAGAAACAGTTCATAGTTGCGAATCGTGTACGATAAGCCAACTAACACAAACGTTTAGTTTGCCCGCACCATTTGTGATATTGTCTGACATCGCACACGCTTTGCAAACGGCAACTATGTGCATGCTTGCACACATTTCCTCTCTATGAACCGTGTCGGATTGTGGTGTATATCGCAAACGTTTGTGTTTTACCAACCGTGTGTGCCGTAACGACCTGGAGGGCGTAATTTCACCATAATTTAATTGCTGCTATTTCAAATTGTACCAGATTTGGATTTGAATTTGAATTTGAATGTATGTTGTAGCTTTATTCATATCCATCAGGTTCAAACAACCAATGCATTATTCAATTACATATGTTCAAGAATTACATAAGAACCAAATAAAGAATGATGAACCACAGTTGTATACTTGTACTATTAAATACGGTAAAGAAAGAGGCGAAATACATTCTGGTTGCTGAACAAGGTGAAGCAGAATGCCCATATTGTGCCCTCCTCCATGCAGAAGGCACGCACGACTCTAATCCAACCCCTTGTGATGGCCGACCGCCCATTCTTCACAGTCTTCATGAAAACATCTAGATAATCATCGTGTTCTAGTAGAAATACTTTAACCTTTGCATGCCCACCAATCATGTAGTTTGAGAGGTAATCTTGAGTAAACTGCTTTGGCAACCATTGCAAAGGAAAAAGATTCAGAAATTGTCATCTAACACAACTCATTATGGGCAGTAAAAAGAAGGTTGCAGAGTTCTTACTTACCATCCTGCAGTTCGCTGTTGTCTTGGATAAAGTGTAAACAAATAGTTTAATTGCCATCTTTGGACCCATTTTACTAACAATCTTTATCAGCTTCCTCACTTGATGCTGGTTCATCGATATCTCATTGCCCCATACGCAGAAACGGTCGAAGCACGGATCTTTACCAATGACATATGTACCTAAAAGCACCAAGTTAATATCAGAAGCTAAACAACAATTGCACAATTATGTAGTACAACACTCTTTTATAATATCTTATAACATCCAATATACTCACATATTAGATGAATTAACATCTTATATTATGGGCCAGAAGGAGTTTAGTGCATTCTTACAAATTATCGGCTGATTAACTGTTGTTGTATCCATGGGTTGCAGTTAGTTTGAGCTAGTTCGAGCTCAAATAGCCCTAAAGTATATCTAAACATGAGGGCTAGTTTGAGCAAGTTGCATCTATAACCCACCCAAAAAAAGTATCCAACCCAAGAGGTGCTAATTGGAGCTAGTTCTCCTAGTGCATTTATTGTCAATCTAACCCTGCCATCGAAACAACTCTTTGGATGGAGTTAGTTCAGGGTTAGTCATGAGCTACAAACTAACTCTAACCTCTAGCTAAGTTGAGTATCCAAATAGGGTTGTGTTGTTTTTTTACTATAAATAGGGCTGTGTTGTTGTTGTTGTTGCTACTGCTCTTCTACGTATATCTAGACATCATCAGAACATTAATGTAACACTCTTTCTTGTTGCTATGTAGCCTCAGATATATTACATATGGCCCTAGTTAACCTAACGATAAATGGGTTGCAGATATATTCAGTTAAAAGTCTGATTCACTGATTAGTCCCTTATTAGCCCCCCGGCCTATATGGTACCAGCTACCGATATCCTGAATAGTGAGCATATATAAGCCATGGGATGAAACTAACCTTGATGGAAAATAGCAGTCGTTCCCAAAATTGTCCTGTGTAGGTACATCGAGAAGCATGTTAAGCACAACAGGCTAAACATCAACCAAAATTATCCATGGCAGACAAAATAATCTCCAAAAGATACCTTCAGTGTGCAGGTTTAAGCACGCTAGTAAAGCAAAACAAGTGGAAAGGTGTGTTAATTGCAACAGGCCTAACATTTAACAACAAGCAAACATAGTCATTCAAACTGGTATTGTGCCGGTCTAAGTACACTGGTTATTGTTAAATAAAAACTGGAAAGGTGTGTTAACTACAAGATGAAACAACCAAATGTAGTCATTCATAGTGGTATTGTTGAAACTGGTACTGATGAAATTGAACTGCACAGTTCATACTTGCACATATAGAACATCACGTTGTGAATAACTAGAATAAACAAGGCATACTACGAACAACCAAAGATAGCATTTGAAACTGGACATATGCTAACTGCAAACAACCAAACAATCAAAAAACTTTAGAAGAGGCATATGCTAGACAACAAGCAAATATATGCATTCCTATCGGTATGTTTAAAACTGGATTGATGAAATGTACTGCATAGTAAATAATTGCACATATAGAGCATCACATTGTGAACAACTGAAATAAACAAGGTATACTGCAAACAACCAGATTTAGTAATTAACTACAAAAGGGACTCGACAAGACAAATCATGGGTTTCCCCCTGTGAAGAGGCATGGCAAAACAAATCATGGGTTTCCTCACTTGTCACAGATGGGCTCGTTCCCGTGGGAAGAGCACGGACCCTGGATGCGCTCCATGTTGTCGCAGATGGGCTCCTTCCCCTTGGAAGAGCACGGTTGTAGGGTGCCCCCCCTGATGTCGCAGACGGGCGCTTTCCCCTTGGAAGAGCAGATGGGCTCTTTCCCCTTGGAAGAGCTGGAGAGGGTGCCCTCCTCGTGGTCGCCGTCGATGAGGTCTGACTTGGAAGCTGTGGATCCCAAGCCAATGTCGCAAAATGTGTCCTTCAGAAATGACAAAAGGGGCTCGATGGCGATGTGGGATGGCAAATTGTTGACAACGAGCCAGAGGAGATCAGCGGCGGGGCCATGGATGAGATCGACGGCGATTGAACCCGAGGGGTTGGGGGTGGGCCACTTAACCTGTGACATAGCCCACCTCAGGCCGTCGCTGTTGATGACCTCGATGTCGTAGCCAGCAGCCGAAACATGCCCGCATACTCTAGCCCGCTGCTTGAGTGACTACCGCCAGTAATGGTCGTCAGCTTCCTCGGCGACGTCGGGCGAAGAGACCGCGAGACACCTCTTTTGGGCCAGTCACTCCTCGAGCTCCACGAGAAGCATAGCCGGGCTTAGGCTACGACGCTCTGGAGTGGGGGATGGGGATGGGGATCTGTGGGAAAGGGGACATTTGGCAGCCGTCATCTAAGAAACTTAGGGCGGCCTGGGTATGGAGATCGGTGGGTAAGCTGCACGGGCAAACCGGCAGATGTTGACAAGGGAGGCCTTGCGGCGACGACGGCGGCGGCGGGGAACTTGCTAGGGTTTCGAGCGAGGGAGTGTGTGTGTGTGTGTGTGGAGGGGGGCGGGGGTGTTTGAGGAAATGACGCAGGTACTAAAAATTTTACTACGCGGGAGTGAAATGCCGGGACTATTGAAAATTTTGCTGATGGTGCATCGCACACGGTCAACAAACGTGTGTTATGAAATAGAAAAACCCTCGAGACGGGAAGATATTTTCGAGGGATGCAGGTGGGATTGGGAACAAGAAACATCGCACACGGTCCGGAGATAACAACTGTGTGTTATGAAACAGAAAACCCCTCGAGGCGGGCAGATATTTTCTAGGGATGCAAGCGGCATTGGGAACAAGAATCATCCCACACGGTCGAAACACAATAACCGTGTGTTATCAAACAGAAAAAAGCTGCAGCCGGGTAGATATTTTTAAGAGGGGAAGCCTCGTGGAGCCCAATGTACTGGTTAGTTTGAGTGAACCGTGTCTGTTGCATCATCTAACTTGTCTAATGTTCATAAATTTGGCGAAAAATGACGCGAGAGAGGGTCAAAACACGAACACACCTGCATGTGGACCAAATTTATGTATGAAAAGGGTGGTTTGATTTTCAAATACCAAATGCAACTTCGATGTAGAACCTATCTCGCAAAGCGCATGGTATTGCTTGCCCCCACCCTCGTGTCGGCACGAAGGGGATCCTAAGCTATGAATGCATGCCCCCTCCCCCCCAACCGAGGTTCACCTAGCAAAGTGCAAAGTAGCTAGCAGCCCCCCTCCCTCGTGTCGGCACGAAGGGAATCCTAAGCTATGAATGCATGCCCCCCCCCAATCGAGGTTCACCTGGCAAAGTGCGAAGTAGCTAGCAGCCCCCTCCCTCATGTCGGCACGAAGGGAATCCTAAGCTATGAATGCATGCCCCCCAACCGAGGTTCACCTACCAAAGTGCAAAGTAGCTAGCAGTCCTCCCCCTCCCTCGTGTCGGCACGAAGGGAATCCTAAGCTATGAATGCATGCCACCCCCCACCAACCGAGGTTCACCTAGCAAAGTGCAAAGTAGCAGCTAGCAGCACCCCCCTCGTGTCGCCACGAAGGGAATCCTAAGCTATGAATGCATGCCCCCCAACTGAGGTTCACCTAGCAAAGTGCAAAGTAGCAGCCCCCCCCCCACACACACTTTCAGTCGGCGGGCTAGAGAGGCATCTCTCACCAAGATGGATCATAAAACAGACCAAGAATAATCCACCTTGGTCGTACAACCTCTCTCTTGTAGTTGGTCAAAGTGATGGCTGTCCATGCGACCCAGAGATGGGCTAGCTCACCAATAATCATGCAAGTAGCTAGTCCCCGAAGACAACCACTGCATGTGTGTGCCCCAAACATATGTATGGGGAGGTGTGTTTTTGAGTAACAATGGAACAACTTTGATGTGGCACCGTGATTTCGAACTAGAAATCCCCACACTGAGTGAGGGTTAGTTTGACGATGCATATGTATGTTACACCACACTTCAAGCCAACGACGGGGATTCATGCATGCATGCATGCATAGTATATGCGCTCAAACTTAATTAGGTCTGAATCTCACCATGACCTATACTACGATAACACAAACAAAATGAAGAAACCGCCATGGTAACCTATCTTGTTGTCGGTCAAGGTGATCATGGATGTCCACGCGGGCCCACGAATATATAGGCTTGTCACCAATAACCACGCGAGGGAGTGTACCGTTCGAAGATAACCACTACATGCATATGTATGGAGGTGATGCGTGCATGCATGTTTGAATACCATTTCACAACATTGATGTGGCGCGTGCGTCAAAAATCGTACACTAGCTCCCCACACAGAGTGAGATCGGTTCATGACGTGTCGTTGTACTAGCCACTTCGACTCAATGGGAGGGATTCATGCGTACACATGCATGTATGTGTGCTCAAACTGTATCATGCGTGTCATCCCAGAGCATGACCTATATATATATATATATATACCGTATTACAAGCAAAAAAATAATCCCCTCCTAAGTCAAATTAATCTCTCTTGTGTTGTTAGGCAAAAAGTAGTGATGGACCAAGCGGGCCCACAGATGGAAAGCATCAATATCGCTGATAACCGCTTAAGCGGGTGTGAGAGGACAACCACCATCGCTTTGCATTGTCGGATCTCGGGTTCTGGCAAAACCCTCAAGGTTCGAACACTGGAGTGCGCACGAAGATCTCCCCCTACCGATCCATGCCCTAACCTCGCTAAGATCTCAAGGACTAACTCGACAAACCTGCAACATGAAGGACACAAGATTTATACTGGTTCGGGCCACCGTTGTGGTGTAATACCCTACTCCAGTGTGGTGGTGGTGGATTGCCTCTTGGGCTGAGGATGAACAATACAAGGGGAAGAATAGCCTCCTGAGGCGAGGTGTTCTTGTGCTTGGTGAACTTGTGTGGGTGAGGATTACTCAAGATGAGATGAGATGCCTTCGAATGAGTTATCTCCTACGGTGGTGGCTAGTCCTATTTATAGAGGCCCTGGTCCTCTCCCCAAATATTGAGCGGGAAGGGAGCCAACAACGGCCAATTTGAAAGGGGACAGCTAGTACAGCTTATCCTGACAAAAGCAGTCTCCGCCTGCAAAAAGGTTCTGGGGTGACGCCGCCTTGGGCTCCATGGTGACCTCCGTCTTGCCGTCCCGTTGGTCTTGGTCTCGTTGCACCAATATGGAAACCTTTGCTTGACGCCTCGGTACTCCACGCCTGCGCTTACCTCCTTAGCACTAAAGAGGAAACAAGGACACTGCGCCCGCCTGGCGCCCGCCTGGTCTCGATCGTCATGGCTCACGTCATTGGAACCTCGCGAGGTTTGCCTTGCCTTGAACTCTCCGCCCCTCGCGAGCCAACCTGGTGAGGCCGCTCCCGAGGAGGTCTTGCTCGTCCGCCTCGCGAGGGTCTTGAATGCTTGTTGGCGAAGATGGGCCATACGGGCCCGCTCGCAGAGCCACGCCGTGGGCCGCAGGCAGGCAAGTCTGGGGACCCCCGTTCCCAGAACGCCGACATGCATGTGGGCCAAACATATATATGTTCAATACCAAAAATTCACAACTTTGATGTGCCACATGCCTCAAAAACCATAAACCATGCACCCACACAGAGCGAGGTTCATGAACCGTACTACATATGATGGTCCCCTTCCCCCCTCTTCACCGCATACTATATGCTCCTGCTGTAATATGTACAACCCAAAAGAATCCTCATCGATGGTGAAATTAATTAACCTCTCCCGATATAGGTCAAAGTGATGCATGCATGCATCGACGATGGCCTCGTGGGCCCACAGATGGAAGCGTCACACGTGAGTGTCCTAGCTAGGATAACCACCACGTGCATGCATGTGGCCCAAAGAGGTGTTGTGTGATGTTTGAATAGCCAATTTCACAATTTTGATGTGGCACGTGCCTCGGAAACCGAAAAGTCCCGACACTGAGTGAGGTGTACTTGTTCACGGACGCGTACGTATAGTATATATGCTAGTCCCCGCCAACCTCTTCGACGCATACTATATACCACCATAACACAAACAAAAAAGATTCTACCTTGCTGGTCAAATCAACCTCACTGTTGGCTGTTCATCAAAGTGATGGACGACGACCTCGCGGGCACACAGAAAGCATCACACGCGAGTATCGAGTGTCGTGTAGGACAACAATCGACTGCATGTGGCCAAAACATGTATGTATGAAAGGGTTGTGTAATGTTTTAAATAACGAATTCACGACTCTGATGTGGCACCGGCCTGCCTAACAAAACGGCCAACCCACATGGTGGCTCACAACTCATAGTGTACTGCGAGCCACCCGCCACCCCCAGGCGCAGACACCCACACACACCGTGAATCCACCACAACTACAATGCATGTTAAATTAATTATCCCGCGGTGAACATATGTTACCAAAGGAGGGACATTTTAATTTCAAAAAAAATCACAGAGATCATTAAGACGTTTTAGTACATTGATTGATTGATTTTCTACGAGTATAATGTGCAAAAATCAAATTTGAGCTACATGCACACGTGACAGTGCACCTAAATGGATTGCAAAAACACATGTGTCTCACTGGGTGCATGTTTACTCCCCCTGCAACAAATTTCAAACATTGAGAATCTTGATTTTTAAATTCTAGTACATCCAAAACTTATTTGAAGTTCATGAAACTTATCATGTTGTCATATGGACACCAATACAAAGTGGCATTATACTTTTTTGGGTCAAATTTGAGACCAGTTTTGATGTAATCTTTATCTAATTACAAACGAAAGATTATTAATAATTGGGAACCAATATCCCAAACGATTATTTATTCGGACCATGAGCGTTAGACCAACAATGGATACGTGCCATGCTTCGGTTAAGCAATAAAGCGGCAGCATTAATCATCCAAATAGAAAAACAATATACGTGCCGCCGTGCGACCCGTGTGCCGTGCGAGCAGGCATGAGTTGATGGGACGCATGCGAGCAGTCTGCCACGCAGGCAGGCCAGGAGGCGTGCGTGCAGGTGTGTGAACTGATGGAGGCGTGCTCGCTACACAGTGTCATCGGGAGGCGTGCGAGTAGCTGTGTGAAACTTTGGTAGGCATGCCAGCAGTCCACTACGCATGCTCACCGGGAGGCGAGCCATCGATTTGACCGTCGCCCGCCTCTCTCCCACAACTCCCACTACTCCATATTAATAGTGCGCCCGAGCGGCCGCACCCCCCATCCTTGCCACACACACAATCCTCTCTCTCCGCTTGCATCCTCGACGCCGCTCTCAGTCCTCAAAGCCGTCAGTGTATGAGGATGCCGCTGAAGCGCCCCATCGGAGGGAGTGGCGACACGGGGGCTGCTAAAGCACCGGAGCATGGCATGGAGATGGAGACAGAGGTTGCCGTCACCGCCGGCGAGTTATCGCTGCAACCTGACGGCGTCGAGCTTCCACAGCCGAAGGCAGAGTTCCACACCGACTCTGTTGACGACCCCGGCGACGACTCCGACGACCACTCCGGCAACGACTCCGACGACGACGGACAGCTGGTTAGTCATCTATACCCATTTATGTGTCAAATAAATCATAGGGTTTCTCTGGTTACTCCTGCCTCCCCCTTTTTGGAATAGAAATCCTATAGTTATGTTCTCCCAATCCATGAAATCTGAGTAAGTTTCGTTAGATCCGTGTAGTGTATTGATTGTTTGAATGGTACAAGTGATAAGTGATTAGTTGTTTCATATGTGCAAATGATTTCTGCTAGTAATCCGACTAGGGTTAGTGTTCGTGCTAATAATTACTAGCCAGGACTTGACAATTGATTTTGAATGACCTACATATGTTTGTGCCATTATTTTCTTCAAGATTGGTCTGTACATAGACGTGTGTGCTTAAAAATTGAACCATAATATCTGGATATGAATAAATAAATAGCCATAAATTCCTAATCCTACTTCACGGCATGTAATCATTGATTTGATGCCAAATTTGTTTTACTATTTGTATAGGTGTTGTCTGACGATGTGGACAATGAGGATGAAGATGTCCAGAGGAGGTACAAGAGGCAAATCCTGAGGGAGCTTTATGCGATGCATAACAGGCGTATTAGGACCTGGAACGGCGGCTATCAATGCCCATTTTGCAACCACAAGATTCATGACGCGTATCTAAGTGTTCTGGCGCAAGCAAGAGGACGGGCCATTTGCTCCTTCAAGCAGAAGTATTCTCGCAGGGTGGCGCACGACGCGTACGCCGAGTACCTGGAGAAGCTTCAGGATCGTGTCGGCATGTGAGATGGGATGTGGGATCGAACTATGTACGCCTGAGTATATGCTTAATGATGGTTGAACTATGTACTTATGGTTGAACTAGGCTTGTGTACGTGTACGCTTATTATCTATGTCTAAGTATGTTCAATCTATGTTTACTTATGTCTAACCGTGGGATATGGATGCAATCAGTTCGGTTGATGGAATCTACCTCCGTCTTGGTTTATTGGTCCCCTTTGTAATTTGTGTTAAATTTTGACCAAAGGTTGAACTGACAAAATGTTAGTGTAGGTCAGCAAAAATTATATCATTGGATGGGTATTTGAGCATAGTGTTCAATGATATAATTTCTCGTGACATGCATAAACATCTCTTAGTTAAATATTTGGTCAAAATTTGGTAAAATATACAAAGGGGACCAATAAACCAGGACGGAGGTAGTACATCAATCACACATGGTTCCCAAAATTGGAGTCGTGTGCAATGACTTTCATTTTGCTTGTTGCGTCAATCACACATGGTTGGCTCTAGAAAACCATCGCCTCCAAAATTCTTTGCGGGACAAAAAACCCTCACCACCCAATTCAAAAAAGAAAACCCTCACCATCCCCACGTCACAAAAACCCTCATCCCGCCCGCCACCCCCCTCCGGTCCCCATTCACACCTACACAAACTCCTCCGCGTCTATGCATGGCATCGCCTATCATGGCGGTAAACACTTAGCTCGACTCCTGCCGCCGCCGCCAGGCTGCCGGCGAAGCCCATCGCATTTCGCCACTTTCGCTTGCCGCCGCCTATCGCCATCGACTTTATCGACGCTGCTCGCGGTCGACCCAGCTCCGCTCGGTTGGGGAATCTGCCGTACTGAGGGTTCTTTCTCATGGACAACAAGGTAACTAATTTAATGAGATTATCTCATCTCTTATCCCAGTTCATCTGCCTCCTTTAATCACCCGGCTGAAATCGCCGTGAATTCATTTTTATTCCAGCTGATTTGAGGGTTTTCTTCCATTCATAGAGTGTACAGTGCGCAGACACATCAAGACCTTGCGGCCTCCGCCAGACATTCCATCTCACCGTACCGGATGACTTGAGGATGCGCGCGGTATGTTCAATCGCACCCTAAATCAGCTAGCATGGCCTACTTTCCTGAAGATATTCTAAATATTACTACATTTGGATAAAAGGTGCCACATGCACCATATACGTCAAAGGGGATTTTTCCCCTCTTCTCTCTATATTAGGAAAATTAATGATGTATTGTTCTTTCGATTACTCTCATATTTCCATGACATCACGTTTACCCTATTTGTTTAATTATAAAATTTTGTCCTTCAATTTCGACTAATGTACAGTTCTTTCAATTTGAGCCCATATTTGCATGTTACCATATTTTCTTCAACAATCCTACCATTTTCTGCAGTGCGTCCCTTGCTATGCAACAGAATCTGTAGTTTACAATCTTTCCCTTACATAAATCAAGACTGCAGGGATGTCATACTGCACACAAACCATGGATTTACAATCATTGCTACTGTAAGACTTGATGAACGTGGTGACCCCTATTTTAGCAATGGCTTTTGGAGAGAAATTGCTAAGTTTTATGAACTGCAAGATGGCACTGGAATTGCACTGCACATAAAAGGGCCTGGTCATGAGATATATGGTAACTTCCCCGACGATATCATCCGTTCAGACATTGTTCGAAGTAAGTTTTCTTTTCAACTATCTGCATGTTGACTTACTCGGCAATATCAAATGAATTGTGTAGTATTTAAGCAACCAATTGTTATTCCTTTTTCTTACTATATTCCTACCTAATAACTTCTAGTTACCAATGCACTTTTCTATTGCCCTATTTTAACTAAATATTCCCTATACTCCCATTTCTATCAGAAAGCGCCGCTGACAAGGAGACTCCGGAGGTGGAGAACGGGTTTGCCAACAAGCGGAGGTGGGGCGAGCTAGTGTTGGGGAACGCGGTAATTTCAAAAAAAAATACCTACGATCATGCAAGATCTATCTAGGAGATGCATAGCAACGAGCGGGGAGAGTGTGTCCACGTACCCTCGTAGACCGAAAGCGGAAGCGTTTAGTAACGCGGTTGATGTACTCGAACGTCTTCGCGATCCAACCGATCCAAGTACCAAATGTACGGCACCTCCGCGTTCAGCACACGTTCAGCTTGATGACGTCCCTCGATCTCTTGATCAAGTTGAGGATGAGGGAGAGTTCTGTCAGCGCGACGGCATGGCGAGGGTGATGATGAAGTTACCGGCGCAGGGCTTCGCCTAAGCACTACGACAATATGACCGAGGTGTCACTACAAAAAAATACACTTCCGTGATGATACGTGTTTGTCACAGTAGGTCATGTTTTCTGTCATGCATGTACATCCATGACAAATTTATGACAGAATCAAGATAGTCATACCTGTGCTATCGTAGAAGTGTTCCATGACATTACCAAAATTATCATCACAGAAGTGTCCACTTCCATGACGATAAATCACGCGTCATAGAAGTGCTTTCGTCAAGGGTGACCGACACGTGGCATTCACCGTAACGGGACGCTGTTAAGCTATCGGGTCCGATTTTGGATCCGATAACCCGTTAACAGCCCGGACCAATGGGAATTTTCCACGTGTAAAATTCTCATTGGCCGGAGGAAACATGTGTCGGCTCAACGTTCGGACAGATGTCATCCACTCATTGGATAGGAGGCGCCTATGATACGTCGACACGTGGCACGGCCCAACAGAGGCCCATTCCGGTGAAACGGCCGGCCCGTTTGACTTGGTCAAAAGGTAACGGGCTGGCCCACGGAAAGCCTGTTAACGGCCTGTTCGTATATAGCCCATTTACGGCCCGCTTACTCCCGGCCCGTTACAGCCTATCGGAATTAAGACCAGTAGCTTCATCTGGGCCGTCCAATATGATTCCAGCCCATTGTAACTTCCAGCCCATGTATGGCCCATGATGTCTTTCAGCCCATATGAGGCCCTTTGTAACTCTCGGCCCATTAAAGGCCCGAGATGAAACTGGCCCATAATGAATAGTGTATCGCTTTATACCCATTAACGGCCCATTATTCCGTTGGCCGTTTCCAGCCCGTGTTAACTTTCGGCCTTCTAATGGCCCATTTATTCTTGGGCTCATTTCTAGAATTCGGTTAGATACGGTTCGTTACTGGCCTGTTCCGTTTGTGGGCCAAATACAGCCTGTGGTTACATTCGGCCCGTTTGTGGCCCGTTAACCCGTTGGGCTGTTTTCATAGTGTTATGAAATACGGCCTTTTAACGGCCCGTTATGGTCCATGAATAGTATGGCCCATGTTTGCCAAAATGATTATACGGCCCGTAGAAGGCCAATGGATCCTACGGCCCGTAGAAGGCCAATGGATCCTACGGCCCGTAGAAGGCCCATGGATCATACGGCCCGTAGAACACCCATGGATCATACAGCCGGTAGAAAGTCCATGGATCCTACGGCCCGTAAAAGGCCCATGGATCCTACGGCCCGTAGAAGGCCCACGGATCCTACGGCCCACAGGAGGCCCATGGTTTCAACAGTCCGTGTGTTGCCATGATTATTGTGGCCTAGTTACCAAAACTAGCTTATTGTGGCAACTAAAAAAACGCGAAAAAAGAACTGCAGTGACTACAAGCAAACAACTAAACAAGACAATAAGGAAATAAATAAGCAAGCAACTAACGCTAGCCTATTATAGCTATTGCACATATTACGTCCACTGGGCATCAAAGTTCGCCACCAGTGCAAATATAAGGAACAAAGCAGCATATTACATACACTGGCCGTCAAAATTGGCCACCAGTGCAAATAAACGCAGCAGCAAAACAATTCCATAACTGAAAGAACTTCATATGAGCTCAAGAAACGTTATCCTGGGTATCCACCATGCTGGCAATAAGCTTAGCAAGCTTATTAGCTTTGTCCTGTTTGGCGCTAAAATCCTCCAACGCTTGCTGTTGCACCAGAAAGTATGCATCTGAATGCTCCAGGGACTTCCGCAGTCCTTCCGCTTCTTGTCACAGCACAGCTGATCGATGTCTTTCAGCTTGTAGTTGAGACTCAAGAAACCGAACTGATTCAGACAGTGAGTTTGAATAGCTTGTGCAAGCGGTAGTGGCCAGTAACTCGAACAGTAAACCAAGACAGGACTTTGGGGTTGCCTCACTGTCTTCAAGATAGTTTTCCTTAGCTGTTTTATCAGCTTTGTTGGAGACCAACAAGGATGTCTCACGATCCTGAACCTTATCTGCATTACTTCCTTTATCATTGCTTAATAAGGCACTCTTCCCCAATATTCTGTCAGCATTCTAAAAGAAGAAACAAGCAGACACATAACAGGTTTAGCATGTACTAGTATATGAAACTCATTTCGGTGAACCAGTTCATTAGTAAGGTGGACAAGATTAAACTACCAAGTCTTCTATTGCCAAGTAGTACATTATAAAAGCATCAAACAAACATATATCTATGTCCTATGGTCACTGCATTGTCTTGCCAAATCAAAATAGAGACACGGTTCAAATCATATCAGTTCAAGAGAAAGCAGCACTGAAAGAATACAAAGCGTGGGAAACTAAACGGCACAACAAGATTTCAGATGGGTACCACGGGTCTACATGTACAACAACACTATTGGCCCTGTTATGATGCTAGTAATGTGCATGATATGAGAAGTCAACTGTATACACAATTGAAATTGAAATCAACAGAGCTATTTATAAGAGCAAACCTGTTAAAGAAACATGCGTAAACATACCTGTTGTGCCATTGGAGTTTCCATTGGATAGTTCAATTTAAAAATAAGTTTGTATGAGTAAATACAGTGATACAAGAGCAAAGCAGTATGCACGATAGCAATGGAATCTTAAATGAGAACAGTTGTTCTTCAGGTTTAAGCACTTGTTCTACATGAACAGAGTACAGTAAGACGCAAGCATATAGTACTTAAAATAAAATGAGCTCATAGACCTTACCACATTCTTGGTTCGGGACCAGTAAAGAACAAGGCGTTCCCAGTCATCGTCCAGTAAATGTGTCTCAGGAGAACGTAAGGGAATTTGATGAGTTTCTTTGCCAGTGAAGTACGTTTTCTTCAGGTAATTCCGATACTGCCACCAAGCATTCTTGAAGATAGCAGAGGTATTAGCACAGGTTACCTCATCCTGAGTTTCCAAATCGGTCCTTCTCTATAGAGAAAAATGGGAAAATTTGCTGTATTATAACCATCATGGAGGTAGAATGTATGGGACAAAGCAAAGTAATTGTCATGAATAACATTACTTACACATAACTCCTGGACAAACACCTGCAACTGGCATTTTCCTTCATCTTCAGTATAATATTTCCATGATGGGAAGATACGCACATAGGATTTAACAACATCAAATGTGATAGATGCTAAACTATGAATGGCTGGTTGTGCTTCCTCCACAGGAATAGGTGTACTAACTAGTGGAGTTGGGGTTCGCCGTGGTAGTACTGGCACTTTGGGCACTGGAGCTGCCTTACTAACTGCTCTTGTTTGGGAGCTCTGTGGTGGAGATGGTGTTGTGTCAACAGGAACTGGGTTACTATCTGCTGGGGTTGGGGTTAGATTGGGTGAAGCTGGTTCTCTGTCCATCGCAGTAGGGGTAAAATCTGCGAGAGTCTGGGTTATGTGTGGTAGGGCTGGTTCTCGTGCATGTACAACCGGGGTGCTATCTCCACCAAGAGGTAGCACTGTTTTTATTTGAAGACCATGTTTTTACTCTGCTAGATACTACCATCACCCGCTCCAATTCAAATGGCTGATAAACAGGAAACATAATTGAATGTACAGACATTGTATGAGAGACAGATGCAATAGATAGTGTGGAAAAAAGAGGGCATTAAATAATTGACATGTATATTATTTAACTAAAACGGATAGCATGACATAATTTCACATATATGATGTCTATCTAAACTGGATAGCATAGCATAACATAATTCAAAGATATGATGACTAACTAAACAGGATCGCATGACATAATTCACATACATGTTATCTAAGTAACTAGGATCGCATGATTTAATTCACACATGTGATTTATATGCTAAGTGTAGGGCATTCGCATATATGATGTCTGAACTAAGAACATGGTGTTGAATATTGTGTATATGATGTCTAAACTATGCAATGCAAGACACCATATGCATGATATGAGCAGTAGAACCGTGCCAAGTTAGAGCATACACCTCGGTGGGGGAATAGGATCGGTCATCTGTCTCTGAATCCATCTCTGAGGAGCTATCGGGACCCAGCAAGAGATCTGCTTCAACGGGTAGCACTGTCTGCTCTGAAGGCCTTGTTTTCACTCCAGATTTTTCCATCACCCACTCAAATGGCTGATTCACAGGAAGAGTAGTTTAATGTACAAACATTGTCGACAAATGGAAATTTAATGAAGAAAAGGATGGGCTAGATATCATTCAAATATATGATGCCTGGTTAAACAGGATGGCATTGCATAATTCCCATATATGGTATTGAAACTAAACAGGTGGCATTACAGAACATGTCTAAACTAAGAAGATGACATATATGATGTCGAAAGTAGGCACTGCAAGGCAACATATGCATGATATGACTAACATCATCATGCCAAGTTAGAGCAAACACCTTGGGGGTAAATAGGAGTGGTCAGCTGCGTCTGAATCCGCCTCAGAACAGATATCTTCCTCTAGATTACAATCTGGAGAGGGGGGGTTTGCCATTGAACCTACCATGGAGCAATGTCTGCATGACATTGTATTGCCGCGCAAAACTCTTCTCTTTTTCTCTACATGTTCAGCATGACTATGTACAATATCTGACATGCATACAAAAAATATAGTGAGATTATGTAAGGAGAGCATGCATAAATCTAGAGTAATGGTAACAATCTAGAGTAATGGTAACAACTAGTGGATGGACCCAAAAATAATGATAGCAGGTTGATGATTGCTTTAATTTAATAAAAAACAGATGATGATTGCTTTACTATTTGTTTCCCACCCAAGATGAACATAATAGGCATACCCTAGGCGAACCAGATATTAGACAGAGATACTATTCATTTTTGCCTCGATATGTGCCCCACAACTAATTTAGAACTCATGTTTGAACATCAATTTGGACCTGACTTGGAGTCTAAGAGGTGAACAGGACAATAAAGTAGCAGGTAATATTAAGAAATGCATCACATAAGAAGAAACAAAAGAGTGCGGCCTCTCTTGTGGACCCGTGTACTCCTCAGGTTCATCTGTTGAGTCGATGATGGTGATGCCCTTGTGGTGGGTGCCGGCGGCAGGGAAGGAGATCTAAGGCGGCAAAAGACGGTCAGGAGTCGTGATGTCTGGTTTGGTGGATGCTTCTGTCGATGGAGCAGCTCAGGTGAGGTGGACGACGTCGCGGCAGGAGCAGGACAAACCACACAAAGTTTTCTTCGACACCTACCTATAACTGAAGTAATTCTGTAAGGGCTCATTTGGCTTGCGTGATTCTAAAAACGCAAGGATAGGAGGAAAAACACCGGAATAGGATAGGGATGCACATGGGAAATAGAGCATTTGTGAACACTGGATTTCTGTCAACTTGGGTGTTTGGTTCACAAGAAAAGGAGGAGCAGAGGAATGCAAAGAAACATGGCCAAAATAAAGTGAAACCATATGAAAGCGTGTACAGTTAGAATGTTATTCTGCCACTAATGCACTTGGTCTTGTTTTCATGCATAGGATTTTGAAAAGAAGGTCCAGGTGGATGTTGTGCTCCATTCCTTTCAACAAAATGCATGAATAATTGAATAGTAGAGTGCCATAGGAAAATTTCCTATTGCTATGTTTTTCCGTTGAACCACAATAGCCTTAATGGATCGACATGAATGTAGAGTAATAAGTGATGCGACAAGTGTACAGCCTCTTTGCCGTAGCCGTGTCGACCTCAGCATCATTGGGTTGGTCGCAGAAGAAGTTGAGGCAGAGGTGGCTGTCGGAGGTGTGGAGGAAGATCTGAGGAATCTGTAGACGGCATCCAGGGCACTTCTTTGTTGTGATGGATCATTCCGTCCTTGGAGCAGCTCCGGTGAGCCATAAGACATCAAGGCTCAAGCAGCACAAGACAGACATCATTAATCTCAAGTGGGATTCTAATAGCATCTCCAATAGATGATGTAAAATGCATTACCAAAAAGTGATAGATGTAGAATTTACATCACCAAAAACCACCTGACTACAACAGATGAGGTAAAAATTGTTGACTCTGAACTTAACTATCGAAACTGAAATTTACTGTGGAATCTGAATGTTACTGTTGAAACTGAACGGAATGATAGCAGAGGGGCACTTCACATGGGATAGTTTAGGGAGGGCCTGCAGTCCATCTTCAACCTGCACCCCCTGAGCCGCCAGCCACCACCGGCCGAACCCCGCGCCGCCTCGCCGCCCCGAAACAACTCCCCACCGCCGGTCCGCCGCCACCTCGCCGCCCCGAAACAACTCCCCACCGTCAGTCTGCCGCCGCCCCGGCTAGCCCTCTAGCCCCCCCCCCCCCCCCCCCCCCGCACCCGCGCCAAGCTTTTTCTTCGGTGATCCCCACGCCACAGCCCCACCACCGCGCCCCCCACCGCCGGCGAGCGGCACCCCACCCAAAACCCTAAGATAGATAGTGCGGTACCTCTCCGGCGAGCCCCCCTTCCCGCTGCGGGTGGTTCTTCCTTAACTCCGGCGAGACCCACCACCCCTGAAAATCGACTGACCCAAAAGTCGATTCAGTCAACTGAAGTGTAGCTAAATCGGAGCAGAGCAGCAGCATGAGCGAGGGGGAGAGCAGCAGCGCGAGCGAGCAAGCGACAGCCGGAGCAGCAGCAGTAACGCGAGCGAGCGAGAGCCCGGGCAATAGCAGTAGCAGCAGCGCGAGCGAGCGAGAGCCGGAGCAGCAGCAGCTGGGCGAGCGAGAGAGCGAGCGAGAGCTAGAGCAGCAGCAGCAGCAGCAGCGCGAGCGACCGAGCAACAAACGGAGCAGCAGTAGCAGATCCGGCTGGTATGGACGCCGCCGTCGAAGGGGCCTCGCACTGGGGAGAGCTGTCGTGGAGATGTCACCCGCGGCGCCGGCTTCGAGGTAGCCGCTCCATGGGGGTGCGGGATGGAGCACCGTCACCACCGGGAGGTCGAGTTAAGGAGAAGGTGCGATGCGATGAGTGTACAACCTCTTTGGTGGCACCGAGTAGGCCTCGGCTTCGTTTGAGGAGTCGGTGAGGATGTTGCGGTTCTGGTGGAGCAGGTTAAGGCGGCGCTGTGGGCATGGAGCAGCCGCGATAGACGAGGCGATCATCGGAGCAGCTCCTTGGTGGTGGAGGACGGGGCGGCTGAACCGGCGGGACGACGGGATGGACGACGGATCCTCATCCGGGGAGGCGAATGAGGATCGTCGAGCTGCTGCGGTGGATGACGTCGTCGGGGAAGAGGCTCCGGCTGGGTAGCGGTGAGGTGGCGGACAGAGGAGGGTGGGATTTCGCCGCTGGAGCGGAGAGGTTATGGCGGCCAGATTTTGAATGGTGAAAAGGAGGCGATGGGAGGGGGGAACCATGACTTAGGGACGCGCTTGTCCAAAATGTAAGGTGTGTTACAAAAGTACCCCCACCAATTTGAACTAGCGGCCCTTTCGGCTCAGGGTTAGAAGGGGGATTTCACGTGTCGGGATTTGGCAGCTGGAGGGAGTTTTCGCGCGCGTTGTAATTTCGGGATAGCAAGGCGCGGGTTGTGAAGGCGCCAGTTTTGGGAGCACGATATCAGAATTTTCGGGATATAACAAAGCGCGGGTTGAATTTTAGGGACAAGCCTAACGTGTAATATTGTACTTGTACGTACCAAATCAATTCGCACTTCCCTCAACGAAAAAAAACGAAAAAATAAAAACTATTCACACCACACAAAGAGAGAGTCTTGTCCCGTTTTACTATACAAATGCTATTCAAAGCTACACAAAGAGAGAGTATGAATCCATGTTATGTCCAATTAAATTTTTTCACTGGCTGTATAATGCATGTAACCTACTCATACCAACATTTTAGTGCATTCCAAATGTTTATACTACCGCTGCAATTCGAACTGAATTTGAATTCGTTTCTCTATTTCAATAAGAATCTACAATCATGATTGTTGCCAACTTCAACCATCATTCGTGTATTACCTTAACAACACACCACATGATTACTATAGAGATAGATATGAACTATGTGTACTATATGAACTCGAATTCAATCTTTTGAATACACTTGATGTTGATTCCAAATAATAGTACATTTGATGTACTAACTATATATTCATAATCTAAACCATGTTCCATACGTACACCGTGTTTATCACACAAAGTATAGTGCCCCGCCCCCTACATTATGACAAGTATTTAGCCCTGAGCTGCAAAAGCCACACATTAGCCCAAATTATAATCAATGTTCTATATATTATATGTAGTACTAGCAAGATGCCCATGCGTTCCACGGAACATCAACATGATCAAGGGGAGGCCTTATTTGCAAATATGGAGAGGGGTGTGGGTATCTTTTTTCAAAATTGCCATAGTTTCCTTCCTATCCGTCAGATATAAATCGGACGGCCTATATTGCAGGATGGCAGGCACACCATCATCAACAACTCTGTTTTTTTATAAGAGTAGAGATAAAATATATTATATGTAGTATAACATGTTCATAACCACACCATGTGTATCACCGTTATATATATTCACGCATGCGTCGGTTTAAAACACTATGATAAATTCTTCAAATATCCGAATTCGCTTTTTATAATGAATTATGATCTCTATTCGTCTTTTACACCCACACAATCCTCTTATCTTTGTAGCTAGCGCTAACTTTCTCTCGTGCATGCACACGCCCGCATCCCTCTCACCCTCCCTCAGCATTCTCTAGCTCCATCACGCAAATTCGTCTTTTCACTTTAGGTCGTTCACCCCGCTATGTGGTGGCCCCCCAGCTCCTTCTTTACAGCACACATCGATCGATATGCCTCTCTAGCCAGGTGTGCCTACCACAAACACAAGCTTCCCCTCTTCTCTTCTCACCGTCCATGCCTCACTCCCACCACTCTTTTCATCGATCTCGTACTCGCACACTCCTTCCCCCTCGATATAGTATGCCTCTCGCACCACCTCTTAGATGCATCCCTCTCTCTCTATCCTTCTCCCCTGGCCTTATTTGCTTCTAACACATACATGCATGTATACCGATCGATCTCCCTACATATACCTAGGTCGACTTTAACTATTTTACCCCCACCCATCGATCAACGTACCTCACAAGTTATGTGTCTCCTTTCTCTGACAGAGGACGATTGATCTTCCTACGTAGTTATGTCTGCTTACCACGGCCATATCGTCCCCCCTCATCATTCGTGCATGCCTCCTGACACGTCTCTCACATGCACGCGCACAGACAGGCAGCCATCCCCTCTCTTATTGATATTGCAGGCGTGCCCTCTGTTTGTCTAGCAAGCCTCTCCCACCATTTGTTAGAAGCAACTCCACTACCACCCCCTCCAACACTCTAGCTCTGTCTCTCTCCCAACCTTATTCCTCTCCTACACATATGCATGGATGCCGATCGATCTGCCTTAATACATAAGGTAGGCCTCTCTCCTCCTCCACACATATACCAGCCATCGTACCTCTATAGTAAATAAGGCCTCCCCCCCACCACACAGCCATAGTCGAGCGTTGTAGGTAGGTATCCATGCCATAGAGACAAACTACACCTGTCCCCTCTCAGGTTCCAGTAGGCCAGCCACCCTATATCTTTGACGTGGGCACACACAAATTCGATGGCACTCTTTATCGATCGCGCGCACACACACACACATCATCCCTCTCTTCGATTCTATGGATACCTCAAGCCGATGATACCTCCACTCTCTTCTCCTGATCGCCCCCTCTATATATATGATATATCCAGGACTCTATTTTCACACACATTGCATATGTTACATTTTTTGATTGACACCCCCCAAAAAAACATTCACGAACCCACACACTATATCTCTCTACGTTTGTATCTCTCTCACACAACCCCAAGTAGGTGGTGTACATACATGAAGAGAATAGGTGCACGTGCTCACGCTTTATGCCCAGCCACACCCGCGCGGGTACACGGTGGAGCTCATTTCTGTACGAAATGGCATCCCACGTGCTAATTTGAACGCGTGTAGCGGTTGTTTACCTACGGAGGTCGTGTACCATGCGTGCACGAAACAATGTTCGACTTGATGCGTTGGCGCATTATTTTTAAATAAAGTTATATCGCTCAATGGCACGTACACAGAATATAAAATGATTTTTATGGAGAAAAAGGTAGTCTGCTCCACTATATACAATGGAGCCTGCCTGCCTGTGTCGGCGTTCTGGGAACGGGGGTCCCCAGACTTCCCTGCCTGCGGCCCACGGCGTGGCTCTGCGAGCGGGCCTGTACGGCCCATCTTCACCAACAAGCACTCAAGACCCTCGCGAGGGGCCAAGCCCCGCGAGGCGGACGACATAAGACCTCTCGGGAGCGGCCCCCAGGTTGGCTCGCGAGGGGCGGAGAGATCAAGGCAAGGCAAACCTCGCGAGGCTTTCATGACGTGAGCCATGACGACCGAGACCAGGCGGCAGCGCGCGCAGTGTCCTTGTTTCCTCTTTGGTGCTAAGGAAGCAAGCGCAGGCGAGGAGTACCGAGGCATCAAGCAAAGGTTTCCATATCGGTGCAATGAGACCAAGACCAGCAGGACGGCAAGGCCGGAGGTCACCGTGGAGCCCAAGGCGGCGTCACCACCAGAGCCTTTTGCAGGCGAAGACTGCTTTCGTCAGGATAAGCTGTACCAGCTGTCCCCTTTCAAATTGGCCGGTGTTGGCTCCCTTCCCACTCAATATTTGGGGAGAGGGCCAGGGCCTCTATAAATAGGACTAGCCACCATAGTAGGAGGCATCTCATCTTGAGTAATCCTCGCCCACACAAGTCCACCGAGCACAAGAACACCTCGCCTCAGGAGGCTGTTCTTCCCCTTGTACTGTTCATCCTCAGCCCGAGAGGCAATCCACCACCACCACACTAGAGTAGGGTATTACACCACAATGGTGGCCCGAACCAGTATAAATCTTGTGCCCTTTGTGCTGCGAGTTCGTCGAGTTAGTCCGTGAGATCTTAGCAAAGCTAGGACGTGGATCGGTAGGGGGAGATCTTCGTGCGCACCCCAGTGTTCGAACCTTGAGGGTTTTGCCAGAACCCGTGATCCAACATTTGGCGCGCCAGGTAGGGATGCGCCGAAGCTTCCCTTCTGTCGCTCCGCGCCCCGTTGCTTCATCGTCTCCATGGAGGACGCTCGCCGAGCTCGCGCTGAGCGCCGGGCTGCCCTCGCCGCCCGCGTCGCCCAGACGGCTCCCATCGGCGGGCCACCCCTTCGTTCTCCATCGCCTACCGCCAAAGCCGCCACCGGCCCGGCGGGGAACAAGCAGCAAGCATCCTCGCTGCACCCCTCGGTGCGGCGGGACAGCCGCACCGCCACTCCATCGTTGACCCCGGCCGGTTCGTCATCCCACGCTCGTCGCGCTCCCGTGGACGCGCAGGTCGCTCTATGCATGGCACGGGAGCTCCTGCGCTACCGCCCCATCGACGAACTCTACGAGGACTGGCTCGACCGCATCGCCGAGCTTGTCAGCGCCGCAGGGGGCTCCCCTGCGCCATCCCTCTCGCTGCCTCGCCCTCCACCAGCTACGGGTGACGTAGCTCGCGGAGCCCCTCCACCACCTCTGCACAAGGACGGCGCCCTAGCGCCAAGGCACGCGGCTCCGCGGCGCGACCCACCGCGTCCGGCGCCCGCGCGCGGAGAAGGAAGCTGCCAAGAAGTCCCTCGCCCTCAAGGGAACGCTCCACCGCTTCCCGCACCGCCGCGTCAGGATCGCTTGCCGCGGCAGGGCCCCACGCTGCTTGTCGTGGCGGTGCGCGGGCGCCAAGACCATGCTCCACCACCAAGACGGGCCCCGGTGACCAAGGCCGGTTGCCGCGCCTTCACCCCAGAGCTGCGTAGCGTCGCCTGGCCGGGCAAGTTCAAGCCAGACCTGCCTCCGCGCTATGACGGCACCCCCGACCCTGTGGAGTTCCTGCAGCTCTACGAGCTGAGCATCGAGGCGGACAACGGCAACGAGAAAGTCATGGCGAACTGGTTCCCCATGGCTCTCAAGGACGGTGCTCATTCGTGGCTCCTGAACCTGCCTCCAGGCTCGATCTCCTCCTGGGACGAGATGCGCGACCGCTTCGTTGCCAACTTCCAGGGCACTCGCGACCGCCCACCGGCCGCGGGTGACCTACGCCGTGTCAAGCAAGAACCAGGAGAGACCCTCCAGAAGTACATCCAGCGCTTCAACAACGTTCGCCTCAAGATCCCCAAGGTGACGGACGAGGCCATCATCTCCGCGTTCTCTGATGGCGTCCGCGACATCAAGATGAAGGAGGAGCTCGCCATCCACGAGGAGCTGTGCACATCTCTGGAGTTGTTTAACCTGGTGACCAAGTGCGCAAGAGCGGAGGAAGGGCGCCTCTGCCTCCTCGAGCTCCCAGCTATGGACCCGGAGGAGAAGAAGGCCAAGGCCAAGGACATGAAGCGCAAGGGAGCAGCCGTACTCACGGCGGAGCCGGACACCAAGCGCGGCAGAGACCAGCCCGAGTCATCCAAGGGCGGCCGACCGTTCTGCGCCTTCCACAACCTACATAGCCACAACACCAGCGACTGTCAAGAGCTCAGGGCCATTCACGAAGGACGCTTCGGTCGACGCCCCGAGCGCAACGACCGGGGCCACGGCCGAGGAGAAGGACATGGTGGCGGACGCTGGGATGACCGTGGCCCGCGCCAGGAGTGGCGCGACCGGCCTCGCGAGGACCGCTGACAGGATCAGCCTCGCGAGGGAGCCTGGAGGGATCAGCCTCGCGAGGATCGTCCTCAGGGCAATGTTGGGCTTCCCCCGCTGCCGCCACCACCAAGGAGGAACGACGACCACCATCAGGACGAGGGGGCTGGGGGCTTCCAGGAGCCGCGTGCCATTGCTTGTATCCTGGGCGGAGCTCAAGCCCCAGCCTCGCAACGCGTCTTCAAGCAGTTTGCACGCGAGGTGAACGCAGTCCTCCCCAAGCTTGAAGCCACCCGCCCGCTCAGGTGGTCCAAGTGCGCCATCACCTTTTGTTCGGCAGATCAGCTCAAGTGTGCGGCCACTGATGGCGTTCTCCCAATGCTCTATTCACCCGTCATCAGCAATGTACAAGTCACCAAGACTCTCATCAACGGCGGCGCAGGGCTTAACGTCCTGTCCGTCGACACGTTCGACAACCTCCAAGTGTTGTATGATCAGCTTCAGCCCACCAAGCCTTTCTCAGGAGTGACCGACGGTTCCACCACACCGATAGGGCAGGTCCGCCTCCCTGTCACCTTTAGAGAACGTAACAACTACTGCACCGAACTCATCAACTTCGACGTCGCCCACATCCGTTGTCGTACAATGCAATCCTCGGGTATCCAGCCCTGGCCAAGTTCATGGCGGTGACCCATCATGGCTACAATGTCCTCAAGATGCCAGGAAGTGGCGGAATCATCACAGTCCCATGCGAAGAAAGAGATGCGGTGTGCTCCCTCGAGCGTGCCTTCCAAGCCGCAGCAATCGACGACCCCGACAGCAAGGGCGAGTGCCCTCCTGAGGCCACCCCTAAGAAGAAGAAGCAGCTGCTCCGCGCAGGGCCTCGGGCAAGCGGCGCCTTAAGCGGCACCACGTCTGGATCGGCGCCCGCACCTGGGGCACCTCCCTCCATCGAATAGGAAAGCGTGCCTAGCGCCCTCCTCGGGCTGGGCTCGGGGGCTCTCTTCTGGAGGGCCTCAGACCTTGCCAACATCACGAGGGAGGCGCTTGGGCACCACTTGGAGGCGTGCTTCACGACACGTTTCCCTCAGGAGAACACAGGGCAAGGAGCGCCCACCACTCAGGAGTTCATCACCAAGACAACTCAGGAACTGCAAGACGCGAGGGCCATGCGCGGCAACCGCCGCTCACCTGGCGCAGCCTCCCATCCAGGCGAGGATGCCAGGCTGTGCGTCTGTGTCGACGTCTCAGGGCTCAACAGGGCCGCGTCTTAGGAGCCCTTCTGGCCTTCGCGCGTGGGACGCTGCGAGGGTCCATCGCACAGCTACGTTCGCATGCCTTTTGGCCTGCCGAGCGTGGCGTCTGCCTATCAACACAACCTGCGGTGTGCCCTAGCGACTCAGGAGGCCAGGCACCACGCCGTCCTGACGGAGATGGAGACGGTCCTCAAGGAACAACTAGAGCCTCCCAAGGCTCAGGGCCCCAGCGGCTCGTGAGGAACAACCCCTTCGCCGCGTACCTTCAGCTGCCCCAACATCCCTTCATCAACAGAACCAGGTGACATTTTCCAAGTTTATTTAGCTGGGAGCGCCCTCGGGGCTGCATCATTCCCAGGCCGCGTGGGTCCGTCCCTGCGGCATGTATCTATTTTTATGTCTTTAGCTTACCTTGCTGGGGGCGCCCCTCAGGCTGCATCATCCCCAAGCCGCTTGGGCCTAGCCCAGTGGCCTGTATCCTTCCTGCATTTACTTAAGCCAGTATGCTTTCCATGCTTAGTCTACCTATGACTATTACCTGCTTGATTGGCACTTACCCCGGGAGTTGCTCACTCTGGCACGGCGCTTGTGCTTGGGTCCGTCCCTGCAACGTCGACAAATCTGAGCGGCCAAGCTCTGGCCACGCGCACCACCTCACCGGGCCCTCAGTGCCCCGTTCTCTGGCAAAGCGATCAGTGGCCGCCCGGCAACCATAATGGCAAACCGTGTCTCTCCTTGTGCTGGCTTGCAGGTCTCCTGAGGACGACGACAGGTGGCACTGCGAGCTCCCTCTTCTCCCGTGCAATCCGCTTGCGCGTTAAAAGGGGGGCTCCTGAGCATCGCGACTCAGAAGCTCTTACTGGCTCTCCAGCCCTCACCCCCTGGCCTTGACCACGGCATGCGACCTGGCATACCAGCGGTGGCTGAGCTCGCCCGAGGGTCGGGACCTGAGGACGGAGAGCACAAAGGAGAGCACGGAGAAGAGGGAGAGGCTCGTATGGGCCTGGCCTAGCTATGCTATGGACACCTATGCCCGAATCTGGTGCGTCGCGAGGAACCGACTCCGGACCGTCAAGATAAGTCTCGTGCCCGGATTGGCTAAACCGCTAAGGACTAGGAACCACATTAGCCGCAGCCCTACTGCAGCAACGTCACCGCCCTTTCCTACCTCTCGGCTGCTTGAGCGCTAAAGGGGGCCTCCTGAGCATCGCGCCTCAGGGGCTCTTACTGGACCTCGGGCCGCTCACCTCCTGGCCTTGACCACGGCACGCGACCTGGCATACCAGCGACGTCTGCAGCCTGCCTGGGGACCGGGACCTATCAGCGTAGAGCACCAAGTCGTCGCGAGGTCGGAAAGGGGAGACCGAGCTGAAGCAAGACTCGTGCTCGCGCAAGTTCATAATAAGGACAATATTGACAAAAGACGTTGCAGACCCTTTACATGCCCCCACGGGGTACTCCTTGGTTCCTCGCAGGAAACAAAAGACAAGAACTTCGGGAATCCTATCTACACGCGCCCTGTGGATGACGCCATCATCAACAGTGGGCCACCAGAAGCCGGCGCCAACCTCCTCCAGATCAGCGGCGGCGGCGGCCGGGCGCTGCAGCCCTGTCCGGGCTCGGCGAGAGCTTGGGGGCACATAGTTGTCGTCGCTCGTCTCCGGAGTCTCGTAAAGCTCGGGAGAATCGCTGGACTCCCAAGTGTAACGGCGGCTTCCAGAGGAGCCGCCAGTGACGCAGGCAGCGGCAGCCTGATGACCTCTCCCGGAGCAGCACTCCAGACGGCGGCCTTCTGCGTGGAAGACCTTGAAGAACAGCGTGGAGGTGCCGTCATACACAAAGTGGATCGCAAGGGCGCCGTCCGCATGACACACTCGGACGACTTCGCCCCAGCCTCGGGTCATGAAGATCTTCCCCGAGGAGATGGCCTCAACCTCCGCTTCTGTCGCCGGCATGTCGCGGTCGGCGTGCTGCAGCCAAAGCTCAAGGGGCCCCCTCGGCGGCATCTCAGCAGAGAAGAAGAAGGGAAGCGGATCCAAGTGCTCGGGGGCATTGCCGCCCACAGCACGAGCTCGCGAGGATTCCGTGGCGTGGACTCCAGGAGCGGCGACGCGCGCCACCGCGGCACGGCGACCATGGCCACGACGCGCGTGCCGACGCTCGTCGCATCTCCCTCCTGAGCCCCCGGCTTGGGCGTACAGGGGTAATGGATACCCAGGAGGAGGCCGCTCGCACCAAGGCCTCGTCACCACCTGCGTCGCCGCCGCGCCGCAGCGGTGGGCTGGCCTCTTCTTCGGCGGGAGCGGCCCCGGCCCGTCGAGGGGAGTCTTTCCTTTCTCCGCAGGAGAAAACCTTCGGATGGGCGCCATTGGTGTCGCAGCTGGCAATGGAGCAAGGTGGAAGAAGGAAGCGGAATGGGAAGAGATGGGCGACGGGGGCTCCGCCCCCTCCCCATTTATAGCAGGAGAAGACCAACCAGCGCCCCCATGATCACAGGTAATGATGGTTTTTCCTTGCATGTCGCAGGGACTTTTCAAGTTGGGCAGTTGCCGAGGCAGCATGGGGAAGCGAAGACGCCCACGTCCAATCAACCGCCATGCGTCGACCAAGGTCGCAGGCTATTGGGGCCCGCGACGCTCCTCACTTGACCTTTGGCTTCGCCTCGAAGCCAAGCCCGAGAGCGCCATGGGCCCGGGGGCTACTGTCGGCGTTCTGGGAACGGGGGTCCCCAGACTTGCCTGCCTGCAGCCCATGGCGTGGCTCTGCGAGCGGGCCCGTGTGGCCCATCTTCACCAACAAGCACTCAAGACCCTCGTGAGGGGCCAAGCCTCGCAAGGCGGATGACATAAGACCTCCTCGGGTGCGGGCCCCCAGGTTGGCTCGCGAGGGGCGGAGAGATCAAGGCAGGGCAAACCTCGCAAGGCTTTCGTGACGTGAGCCATGACGACCAAGACCAGGCGGGCGCCAGCGCGCGCAGTGTCCTTGTTTCCTCTTTGGTGCTAAGGAAGCAAGCGCAGGCGAGGAGTACCGAGGCGTCAAGCAAAGGTTTCCATATCGGTGCAATGAGATCAAGACTAGCAGGACGGCAAAACGGAGGTCACCGTGGAGCCCAAGGTGGCGTCACCACCAGATCCTTTTGCAGGCGAAGACTGCTTTTGTCAGGATAAGCTGTACCAGCTGTCCCCTTTCAAATTGGCCGTTGTTGGCTCCCTTCCCGCTCAATATTTGGGGAGAGGACCAGGGCCTCTATAAATAGGACTAGCCACCATAGTAGGAGGCATCTCATCTTGAGTTATCCTCACCCACACAAGTCCAAAGAGCACAAGAACACCTCGCCTCAGGAGGCTGTTCTTCCCCTTGTACTGTTCATCCTCAGCCCGAGAGGCAATCCACCACCACCACACTGGAGTAGGGTATTACACCACAACGGTGGCCTGAACCAGTATAAATCTTGTGTCCTTTGTGCTGCGAGTTCGTCGAGTTAGTCCGTGAGATCTTAGCAAAGCTAGGACGTGGATCGGTAGGGGAGATCTTCATGCACACCCCAGTGTTCGAACCTTGAGGGTTTTGCCGGAACTCGTGATCCGACAGCCTGGGTTTGTCTCTCTTTAGAGTATCTCACACAAGGCGGCGGTGGCCTCTCTCTCTCACCATTGGTCACTGATCCGGGCGCATCCCGTCCGCCCGCGGCAAGGGAGGATGTGCATCGTTTCTCTGTTCGACGGCACCGTGGCAGCACATCCCGATCTACGGTAACCGCCATTCTCTCTGACCAAGCTCCGGCGCGGTAGGGCCTGCACCACCTGCTCGCTGCCGCAGTATGGGCAGATCCCGCCCGCCGCCGCTCACGTAGTTACATCCTGACGACCCCCAGGTATCCCCTCCGGCCTTGCTCCACTGCCCGTCTTCCCACGTTGCTTCATGTGGAAAATCTTGCATGTGGATCTAACATAGTTCTTTGCCCAAAACGTAGCTCGTCCGGCGTACTTTCCATATTGCAATCTCGTCCTCACACCGTTTTAGACAAACACAACCGGGTTGTTATCTTCCCTTAGGACATGGAATATGCTTCTTTTTTGTCGTCGCGTGTGTCATCAACTATTATTGGCTAGTAATTGTTTCCTGTCTACCTCTTTTTTGCAAACAAGGATATCCATTTCACCTTGTTGCTATTGCGACCTTTTGGTGAACTGCACAAATCACTTTTTTCTTAAGAGTGTTTTGTGCAGTTGTACTAAAATGCCACACGGGCAACGTCTACATTTCAGTGCGACTGCAAAAAGGGAGATTGGTTCTGCTCTATCCTCCTCATCCAACTCCGAGCCTAATCTTCTCCAACTATTTGCTTAATCTTCTCCGACTAGTTAGTCTTAAGAGAGACTGCAAAGGTGACCGGCTTCTATTTGTGTGTTTATTGTTTCATCAGCAGTCCTCAATTATCGTAATCACACTTAATATCTTTGGAACAGGGACGCTCAGCTCTACTTTAGTGGAACTGCACAAAATGATCGGAATGTTGCATGCTCCAGACAGCTACTTTTTTCCCAACATGCCTTGTTGATTTAGACAGAGCTGGGGGATGTTCCTGCCAATGAAAGCATGGATCAATTTTAATTTAACACCTTCTCACAACTTTGTCTTCAGTTGTGATGTAAATATTAGCTCTGATCTGCTAATCGTTGAGATGCATTAGCAAGGAAGTTAGTTTTTTGTTGTTTCCGAAAGAGCATCGACGGCAAGACACACGAAACAAAAGCTGAAAGCTTAGAGCATTGTACAATTTCATGTCGCTGGAAAATTATTTGTATAGTACGTCAATTATGTAAACAAATGCTAGAATCTTGATAGCATTGCTAGAAGCCTCTTCAGCATCCGGGTCCATGTGCCATGCACAAAATTATACTTCCTCTGTTCCTAAATATTTATCTTTTTAAAAATTTCAAATGGACATATTTTAGAGTGTAGATTCACTCAGTTTGCTTCGTATGTAGTCACTCGTTGAAATCTCAAGAAAGACAAATACTCCATAGTATATTTAAGAACGGAGGGAGTAGTGCAAAACTGCATGGGAGACTCAGCCCGGTTGTTGCGCCGCACCAATAGTGAGTAGTAATGAGCACTCAAATCATGAGCCCCACCTTTCCCACTGTAAGTTGCTCGGAAGAAGCAACCATCAATACGCTCTAAAGTCTCTCTGGTGGTGGAATGCATGGGGAGAAATGCATCAGAATGAAGCGCGCCCTATAAACTGTGACGGAGGGAGGAGTAGTATGAGGCCCTGTTTGGATCACCGTTTCTCTTTTGCATACACTTGTAAAAAATAAACACCTACGCTCGTCGTTTCAATTCCGGCTGGAATTTGCATAGCGGCCAGTAACTTACAGGTGTAAGTTATACACCTCCGTATTGAAATACAACCATTCCAAGCATGGCCTAAAGGTGCAAACCAAGTACGTGTATGGCCAGTCGGTCAATGCACTTCCTCTTGGCATATCACTGACATGTGGGACCGGAGTGTGAGCAAACCGATCTCAATTGACGGCAAAATGGCCAAGCCGCCGTTCCTTGACAGAGACGAGGAGCGAGAACACACAGACAGGCTCGCACGGAGGACAAGATATATTCGAGCATGGTTGATCGATATCACCATTACATGTTCGATTTTTTAACACTACCATTGGGCTGCCGTTTTCCGCCCTTCTCCCGAATAAATGTGTACATTATCAGAGATTAAAATAAAATAAGAGTACAGACGCTCCACCATGCGGTTCTAGTAGTAGTACTACTCGTACAACTATAAACCTTGCGCTTGGCTCTTCGCCTCTTCGTGAAGTTGAACAATGATGGTACTCCGCATGTTGGGTACTACAGTGTATGCCTGTGGCAATCTCACACCGAATGAACTGCTGCATGTCCACGCCTGGGCGAGGGTAGGTTGCATTAGTCAAAAGGCGTAAGCGAGCTTCACCTTGTCCTGCAAGCTTCTCCTCGTTCTGCGAGTTGACGAGACACACCAAAAAGTAGTGCTAGTCCATACTCCCTCCTTTCCGGTTAATATGGCTTAATCTTTTTTGCGGGTAAATGAGAGAGCTTTATTCATATATAAGCATTCTTAGGACGATCAGCCAAGAGACTGGTCACTAGGAAGCGAGGTACCCCGCAAAAAAGAAGAAGGAAGCGAGGTGTTTCATCAAGCCAGCTCTCGGCCACATTCAAAGTGCAGCAAGCACGGTTCGCACAAAGATGCGCCGCAAGGTTTGCTGACCTGTTTACATGCTGAATAACAAAAAAAGAGGAAATATTACCGAGCGCTCCTATTTGTAAAAGGATCTGAGCCAGAATTAAGCGAGAATTGTGGCGAGTGTTCCATGCAATCAACTTCCATTATCACATGCGAGAACCCTCGAAGAGAACCAAATGTGTTGAAGATTGCTTTATCACATTTTTAAAATATAATAAGAGTGCAGACGCTCCTCCATCCGGTTCCTAGTATAGTATAGTACATACCTCTATAGTAGTAGTACTAGTACTAGTAAACTTTGCGCTTGGCTGTTCGCCTCTTCGGGAAGTCGAACAATAATACTAGTACTAGTATAGTGTATGCTTCTAGCAATCTGACACCGAGTTAATTGTTGCACATCCACCGCCTGAGCGAGGGAGAGCTTGCATTTGTCAAAAGTTTCTCCATGTGCTGCGAGCCACCGCGCGCAAGCTTCTCCCTTCCTGCAAGCTTCTCCTCATTCGGCAAGTTGACGGGACACAACAAAGTAATGCTAGTCCATACTGCCTCCTTTCCGGTTAATATGGCTTAATTTCAAACGAGATAAATACACTGTCTGTCACTGTATATTTTAAAAATACGGTCAGTGGACTTCATAATACGCTCATTGAGCTCAATATATACATTTTCCGGTGTTTATACGGTCACTAGCTCACCCTGGCTGAGTATGTGTGTGCATGCACGTGTAGGTTGAGCACTTGAGCGTGACCGTGTGTGTTCCGCCGTGTGCTCGGACATGCATGCATTAGGGCGTCGCGCGCGTTTTTGCGTCTCTGTGTACGTGTGACTGTTGCATGCATGCACGAGGCTGTAGTCCCTTACATTCACATGTTCATAAGTCAATGATTTTTCAAAACGTTGCATGCAAGGTTTAATCATTCGTTGTTCACGCATGCATTCCTGATATTAATACGTTGGTAAAGACAATTTCTTGAGGAAAACGAGCCCATGAATTGAGTACAAAGGGGACCAATAAGCCAGGACGGAGGGAGTACCAGTAGTGAACCGGAAGGAGGGAGTAGGTACTAGTAGTACTACGTAACAACGTGCAGTAACAAAATTCCTCTATGTGCATCCTGTCTACTCACGTGTCATGCAAGAAAATAGAGATAAGTACAAGTGAGACTCAGGAACGGTCATACACGTAGGGGGAGTACGTGTAGGGGCCACTAAGGAGCAGTCAAATCACACAGTAAGTTAGTCGGAAGAAGCAACCATCATTTCACTCTTCAATGACACGTACGCAATATAAAATGGTTGATATGGAGAGAAAAAGAAAACCACTATATATACACTAGCAGGAGCCTAAGCTACAAGCCTGCTTGCTTGGGTTGCTCTCTTCACAAGCATAGAACGACGGTGGCCACACCGCTGGTCACATATCCGGCCTGATCCCGCCGCTGGGGGAAGGGAACAATGTTCTGCATAGACGCGGTCGACATCGGCGAGGGAGAAAACCCACAGTCGGTGCGTCCCAATCGGGGGTCCCCGCGGTATGGGCTGATGCCGCGTCCCAACCGCCCTTCTAGCTACAGCCCGACGTCCCAGGTAGTAGTACATCTTCCTTTTGGAGCCGGCTTGCTCCACTGCCGTAGCTCCCCACGTAGCTCCATCTCCATGTCGATCTTTCTCTACTTCTACCGGCTTCTATTTGTGATGAGTTTATGTCTCGTGAACTAGTGCAAGTACTATTATTCTAATCACACTTCTTTAATATCTTTGCCATCAGGGATGCTCAGCTCGATTTTAGTGGAACTGCACAAAAGCATCGTATGATCCGAGGGTGCCAGCCGTCTTTCCTTCGACAGGTTCTACCTAGCCAGGAAATTAAATCCTGTTTAGGGTTTAGGGTTTAAGTCGTAGTGACCCCATCAATAGTTTTCTTTTGTACACGCTCTCACAACTTTTGTCTTTAGTTGTGAAGTAAATATTGGCTATGATCTGTGAATCATTGAGATGCATCAGCATGTGTGTTAGTTTTCCTTTGTATTTAATGGAATGTTGTAACGGGGCAACCTTGGAGTAGGAATGAAAATGGAGTGGAAAGTTTCCGTTTTTCCGGAGAAAAAATGGAAACGGAGACAAACCAATGTTTTGTTTCGTTGGATCGCGCCATCGAGCAAAACCAACGTTTAAATCACGTCTGTCGCGTTCGTGTCTCACCCTCCTCCACGGCTCGACCCCACACGGTCGCTCGGCATGCCACTCACCGCAAACCGAGTATACGATAACTTTCCCGCCTGCTTGTCGATGGATCGCGCCATGAAGTACTAGCAGTACTGGAAGAGATTGATGAGTTGGGGCAGGACAGCTAGCTGTAGCACGGACTCCCAAGAACTTTTTGCATGCATGTTGTGGCCGGCTATTGCAACCTTTGAACACAGAGCAGTCGCGTGCACCGGGAAGCGGCGCGGGCGACACTCTCTCGGCCGGCGCGCCGCTTCAATGTCGGCGCCAGTGAGAAGTCGTGTCCGCTCTGGCCGGGCATGAATGCGGCACTGGCTGTTTTGGGCGGGAAGCACGCGCGGGTGATGAAGAAGGTTCGGGTAGGTCAGGAGCGGGCATGGCAGCGGTCTGGACGCCCGCAAACAAGAGATGATGTACGTTAATATTGCTGCGTATATAATTAACAACGTAAATAATGTGCCAATTGAACAAATATGATTGGAGATGGAGATGGAGATGGAATTTTATGTAAACACGGATATGCATGTCTATGTCTTTTTTTTACGGGAACAAACTTGTATTACTCACATAGCCAGGCTACACTCGGAGTTACAAAGTTTGACAATGCCATCAGGGCCTGAACCTAGCCAAACAGCGATACGGCCACTAGTCCTACCATAATGAGCTAAAGTATGACTGACAATGTTGTTGTTTCGTCGAACATGAGCAATACAAGTATTTCGGAGTGCCATGAGCGATCTAATCTCATGCACCAAAAAAACAAACCGAGATCTATCAAGATCTTCATTCCTAATCCTCACCATATTTGTAGCTTCAAGGCAGTCGGTCTCGATGTTGATATTTGGAGCTTAGACTCCCCATGTACTTTATTATATTAATATAATTTACCATAGAAATGCGGTGTGTGGGCCAAAAAAAAGATTACTCCACTGCAATGCAAGCGACAAACCCTCTTTGATGGCCAACAATTCTGCTTCCAGTGCGCTCGCGCAATAACACAAGCTTCTACATGAAGAGAAAATTATAGCACCCCATGATCCCTTATCATGCCTGTACCAGCAGTTCCGTTCTCTGACAAGAAGGAACCATCTGTATTCAGTTTTACCCAGCCATCCTCAGATGCATGTCTATGTCTATGTGTGTGTGCGCGACAACTCTCGCGACCTAAAAGCGGGGGTGTGTTTTTGATCAAGTTTTCTTTCTTGGTACGTTAAAAAATTGTCCGCCAGTTTTCGTTTCATTTTTCCGGGAACGAGCGTATTCTATTTAAAACCACTGCTATGGAGAGATTTTTTACTCCATTGTATATATAGCCTCTTGTTTGATAGGGTTTCTCACGTCTCGCTCTCTCACCCTCTCCATATCAAAACAAGATGACAGTGTCCACTCTATCTCTCTCCTCACCGGTGGTCACAGATCCGGCCGAATCCCGTCCGCTGCGGGAGGTGTGGAGGTGCAGCGTTGACGTTGTCGCTGTCGGCGATGGAGGAAGCCGATGCGCACCGTCCTCTCGGAGCCGGCGCTGGCGCGGACGAAGGTCCTCCATGCCCTTGTTCGCCCCCGTCATGTGGGAAGATCCCGCCCACCCGCCTAAGCGACATCTCGCCCACCTGAGGTATAACTTCTTGTACTGGTCCAGCTCCTCAGGTCGCTACATGCGGGTTTTCTTCTATGCGACTACTCCCCAGCTCCCCATGTATAGTAGCTAGGGTTTGTCGGCTGGTCCAACATCACCTACTATTATAGAGGAAATGCCACTCGAAAATTTGTCCTGATTTATGCCTCGGTGGAGGTATACATGTTGTTTTGACAAAAAGTACATGGTGGTTGTGTGGTCATTGTCCATATGCTCCTATTGCTGCTGCTAATCTAATACTATCACTGGTTAAATGAAGAAATGCATTTTTTCTCGGGTATCCTGGTTTAGTTCCCATCAAGATAATCATGATGCTTTTGTTTGTTGGTGTACTTTTCATCAATTCTTATTGACAATTGAGATGTCGTTGTTTGTACCACTGCCAAAACAAAGTAACAACACTATATCCCTTTTTTATATTTTTGCAAACAGCGATGCGTATCTCCATACCCGGGCATGTCTTCCTCAATTTTAGTGGAACTGCACAAAATTGGATGGCCATTCTTGTTCCGCCTCACTGTCCTCTGCCACGTGGTTCTTCCTTCCTCGAGCTTGATTAATGAGAATAAACAAACTACAGTGAGGATTTGTCGAACTTCATAGGTTCCTCACCCAAACTTGATGCCAAATGGATGATGCATCACCATGATGACCTATCGATGCTCATGGTTGCGCCTCATGGTTGCATCGGCTGGTGAAGCTGATCGATTTTCCACGAAAAACAAGCTGTCTTCCATCAGTGCTCTTTTCTTGTTACCCACAAAGATGATATCCTTCATCAGTTCACCTTGGTTGCGTTGGAGACGCAGTCGTCTTTCACGTTGGTGCAATTTTATCACACAATTGGCTATGAACCAAATGTTTCCTTGAAGAAGGATCGACGTTGGTACTACGACCATAAGTTTTGTATTGATTTCTAAGCCTTCTCACAACTTTGTCTTCAGCTCCCCTGTAATTTTATTTGTCCAGCTATTAACTTTGATTAAAAAATGGTGTGGACTAAAAACCCGGATGGACGTAGTAGCCCTCCATTTTTATTTACTCTGCATATTAGATTTGACTGAAGTCAAACTTTTTAAAGTTTGACCAAGTTTAGGCCGAACACAACAAACCATAATTATTGAGAGAGGGAAAATTGTATGTACTCCCAAACCTTTCCAATAATTGAAATTAAAATTCTTTATTTGTACACACTCTCACACGTTTCCGATAATTTGGTGCATGTGTGGTTGTTCACTTAAGGGAGGGTAGTGTACCGCACGTGAAGGACAGGAAGTGCGACCAGGACGCGTGGATCGTTAGTTCATCGGAAGTAGTAGTTTTCTTCACTGGTACGTTAAATAAAGAGTTTCGTTTCGTACTTACACAATTTAAAACGATTGTTATGGAGAGAATAAGAAAACCACTCTGCTATATATTAGTAGTATACACGAGTACTATATGGACGCAGCTTCATTGACTTAGTGCAACTGCCTTTGGGTGTATGACAGGTGGGCCCAAAATGTGGCTGGCCCACCTGTCATACAGCCAAAGGCAGGTGCAGTTAAAGCACTGGAGCTCAGTCTGTAATACAATATATATGTAGTACACTATATAAGCTGGAGCCTCAGCGCTTGTTCGCTAGGGTTTGCACTCTCCACACTCTCACCACACTACATATATATACACGCTGGAGGCTCGGCGTTCCTTTGCTAGGGTTTGCTATATTCACAGTCTCTCACCCTCTTCACCAGATCTAAACAAGACTGCGTTGTGGCCTCTATCTCTCTCTCACCCCCCACCCCCTCACAGCTGGTGAAGGAGGCGTCCGGATCCCATCACAACGGGAAGGGGAGGAGGTGCAGCATTCACTCTATCACCTTCGGCGAGGGAGACAATCCACTGTCGGCTGCGCTTTTCTCTTTCATCCAGCGCCTGTGTGGGAGGGCTACCGACCCCTTCTTCCTCGCTGTTGTACGTAGTGTCGGCAGATCCGGCCTCCCGCCGCACGCCTTGCCACATCCCGATGACCCTAAGGTATAAGTTTCTTTGAAACCGTCATTGCTCTAGCTGCATGCGGATCTTTTTCGATTATGTAGTCGAATCTAGGTCCTGGTTCAAAGAGGAAAGAAGGGTGCGGTGGGGTGGAGCATGAATCTAGGACGTGGTTCAATGAGGAAAGGAGGGAGGGAAAGTAGTATAGACTAGCTATCCAGCCGCTTTGTTGGTCGAAAAGGGAAAAAGGGGGTAACCCAGTACACACATCTGTAAGGAACTGATCTCTTTGTTGAAAAGGGGAAGAAACTGGGGTGTCGGGTAGTTTGTGTAGGACTAGATTTGCTATCCTCAAATAGGAAAAAGTTTCAAAGAGAACAAATATGGGAACAACGCAGATATGATGCTTGGCTACATACTCTGCATCACCCATTTATACGTGTGGACGCACATGGTGCTAGCATGTCCCATGTCCCATGTCATGTCCCATACAACTATTTTGCTATTGTTAATCTAAGAATGCTGCTGGAAAATTGAAGCAATGCCACTATTAAAAGTAAATTACATTCTTAACGAATGTTGTTTTAAGAGAATGTCCCTGTTAATATGAATCAATACAACCGTTTTAGAAATGCTACTGTCCTACTTTGTTTTCCATTAAGATAAGTTAGGTGCATCTTTTTGTCGCTGTTCGTTTCATCCTCCTTTATTGGTCAATAATTGTTTCCTTTTTTGGCTCTGTTAAAACAGGGATATCTATTCAACTTGTTGCCTAGCAAACTTAAACGTCACACCGGCGACTTTGCTTGATTTCAGTGCAACTGCACAAAACGAGATTGGATTTCCTATTCGTGTTGGCAGATTCATAGGTGATCTTGTGTGCGTCATGACAGGTTGGTACTTGCCTTCATCCACATGATCGTGCAGTGTGTTTTGAGATGTTGTGCTACTTGTATTGGTACTGTTTTAAATAAATGTTGAATTGAAGCTATTGTATTGCTCTCTTTTCCCATTAAGTAGTGAACAAAAATGGTTCCAACCCAGACATGATGCTTGTTGCTTTGTTACAACAAACTCTGCATCACCCCCTTTATAAGTAGATGGAAGCACATGGTGTTGTTGTGCCCACTCTCCCGTGGAACTGTTTATGCTTTTTCTTAATCTATTGTTGATGGTAAAATTAAGCAATGCCACTCTCAGAATTAACTAATGAGCTATTTTGAGAGAATCTCTCTGTTAATATGAATCAATGCAACCGTTTTAGAAATGCTAGTGTCCTATACTTTGTTTTCCATCAAGATAAGGTAGATGCTTCTTTTTGTGGCCGCATGTTTCATCCTCCTTTATTGGCAGTAATTGTTTCCTTTTTTGCTCTGTTAAACCAGGGATATCTATTCAACTTGTTGCTATAGTGAAAGTGCAACTATCCCTGGGTGGTTTTGGTAATTCCTAACAACATATAGCTCATTGAGCTAATGCTATTTCAAGATAGATATTTCATGAAAGCTCAATGATTGGCATGGCATGGATTAGGAAGTGGACCCTTCAAAATGCTAAGGACAAAAGATTGGCTCAAGCTCAAAGCACAAGACTCTACATTTTCTATTTTAGTGATCCAAGATCACATTGAGTCTATATGAAAAGCCAATACTCTTAAGAAGGGATGAGGTGTTGCTTAATGAGGTGCTTGCTCAAAATGCTTAGTGATATGCTCCAAAACACTCCACTACTTTCTCATATCCACATATGTCCCAAACTACAAGTCCAACTCGGCCCCACCAAAATTTCATATCCGGAGCCACCGAGTTCGGTTGACATAGCCACTGCCAGAAACCCTAGTCTTTTCGGTCTCACCGATAGGGATCTCGGTCTCACCGAGATGGGATTGTAATCTCTATGTTTCCCTTCGTAACGTTTCAGTCCAACCGAGATGAGCGATCGGTCCCATCGAGATTGCAATGCAAACTCTCTGTTTCTCTTTCGTAACGTTTCGGTCACACCGAGATGAGCGAATCGGTCCCACCGAGTTTGCCTGACCAACTCTCTGTTAGTCTATTACCAAAATCGGTCCCACCGAGTTTGTGTAATCGGTCTTACCGAGATTAAGTTATGCCCTAACCCTAATGATATCGGTCCCACCGAGTTGACATGTCCGTCCCACCGAAACACCTAACGGTCACATTATGAACCAATTCGGTCTGACCGAGTTCTCTGATTCGGTCCCACCGAGTTTGGTGATTTGTGTGTAACGGTTAGATTTTGTGTGGAGGCTATATATACCCCTCCACCCACTCTTCATTCGTGGAGAGAGAGCCATCAGAACATGCCTACACTTCCAATACCTATTTTCTGAGAGAGAACCACCTACACTTGTGTTGAGGTCAAGATATTCCATTCTAACCACATAAATCTTGATCTCTAGCCTTCCCCAAGTTGCTTTCCACTCAAATCTTCTTTCCACCAAATCCAATCCTATGAGAGAGAGTTGGGTGTTAGGGAGACTATCATTTGAAGCACACGAGCAAGGAGTTCATCATCAACACACCATTTGTTACTTCTTGGAGAGTGGTGTCTCCTAGATTGGCTAGGTGTCACTTGGGAGCCTCCGACAAGATTGTGGAGTTGAACCAAGGAGTTTGTAAGGGCAAGGAGATCGCCTACTTTGTGAAGATCTACCCTAGTGAGGCAAGTCCTTCGTGGGCGACGGCCATGGTGGGATAGACAAGGTTGCTTCTTCGTGGACCCTTCGTGGGTGGAGCCCTCCGTGGACTCGCGCAACCATTACCCTTCGTGGGTTGAAGTCTCCATCAACGTGGATGTACGATAGCACCACCTATCGGAACCACGGATAAAAAATCTCCGTGTCAACATTGCGTTTGCTCCCTCAAACTCCTCCCTTTACCTTCATATGCAATTGTTTTACATTCCGCCGCAATACTCTTAGAATTGCATGTGTAGGTTGATTGCTTGACTTGTGCTAAGTTGTTAAAATCTGCCAAGAACTAAAATTGGGAAAAGGCTAGATTTTTATTTGGTCAAGTAGTCTAATCACCCCCCTCTAGACATACTTTCGATCCTACAAGTGGTATCAGAGCTTTGGTCTCCATTTGCTTTGATTTCCATAGCTTTTGGTGGTCATAGCCTTGGTTTCACAACCTAGGAGAGTATGGCGTCTAGCGAGGGAAATTACCACCGTAGAGGTCCTTACTTTGATGGTACAAATTTTGCTAGTTGGAAGCATAAGATTAAAATGCATATTCTTGGACATAACCCCGCCGTTTGGGCTATTGTGTGTATTGGCTTGCAAGGTGAATTCTTCGATGGGAAAGAACCTAACCGTGAAGCTACCGCGGAAGAGTTGAAGATGCTACAATACAATGCTCAAGCTTGTGATATTCTCTTCAATGGATTGTGCCCCGAAGAATTCAACAAAATCAGCCGTCTTGAGAATGCAAAGGAAATTTGGGATACTTTGATTGATATGCACGAAGGTACCGACTCCGTCAAGGAATCCAAATTGGATGTGCTTCAAAGTCAACTTGACAAGTTCAAAATGAAGGATGGTGAAGGTGTCGCCGAAATGTACTCTAGGCTTGCTCTCATCACAAATGAGATTGCCGGCTTAGGAAGTGAAGAGATGACCGACAAATTCATCATCAAGAAGATCCTAAGAGCCTTGGATGGAAAATATGAAACCGTGTGCACATTGATCCAAATGATGCCCAATTACAAAGATCTCAAGCCAACGGAAGTCATTGGAAGAATTGTTGCCCATGAGATGTCACTCAAGGATAAGGAAGAGCTTCACAACAAGTCTAGTGGTGCTTACAAAGCCTCGTGTGATGCTCCCACATCATCAAGTGAGAAACAAACCTTCAATGAAGAATTGAGCCTAATGGTGAAGAACTTCAACAAGTTCTACAAGAGTAGAAGCAAAGAAAGAAGTTCCAAGTCAAGGTCCTACAATGACAAAAGATCTTCTAGTCATGAGCGTAATTGCTACAATTGTGGAAGGCCCGGACACTACTCAAATGAGTGTACGGCACCCTACAAAAGAAGAGAAGATTCTCCCAAAAGAAGAAGTAGAAGAGAAGAATCACCACCAAGAGAAAGGAGGAGTAGAGATGATCGTTATGAACGAAGACCCTCTCGGAGAAGCAAGGACTCGGAAAGGAAGGAAAAGTCATCAAGGAGCTACACAAAAAGAAGACATCAAGCTCATGTTGGTGAATGGGTATCCGGCACCGACTCCGACAATCACTCCGAAAGAAGTTATCACTCCGACTCCGAATATACTCAAGATGAAGGTGTTGCCGGTCTAGCACTTATGTCAACCAACTCCTACGACATATTTGACTCACCAAATGAAGGAATTGGAAGATGCTTCATGGCCAAAGGTCCAAAGGTAACACATCCCGAGTATGTTGATTTCAATAGTGATGAAGATGATTTGCTAGGTGATGATGATTTACTTGTTGACAACTCTAGTGATGAAGACTATGATGAAACGTCAATTAATCATGCTAATCAAGATAAAACGAATGATGATGATAAGAAGGAGATTGAGCGTCTAACTAAAGAACTAAACACTCTTAAGTTAGCTCATGAAACTACCTTGGAAAATCATCGAGAACTTTTAAAGACTCATGATAAGCTACGCTTTGAAAAGCTCAACCTTGAGCAAGAGCATGAGTTTTTAAAGGCAATCAATGATGATCTTCGCAAGAAAAGTTCTTACATTGCCAAGCGTTTACTCTTGTCTACTTACATGCCACAAGTTAAATCTAGCAACAAGAACAAGAAAGATGCTTCATCTAGTAGTAACAACAATCATGCTAAATCCAATATTGTTGCTTCTAGTAATTCTCTTGATTCCACTAATGATTCTCTTAGCCAAGTTACACTTGAGCAAGAAAATAGCTTATTGAAGGGAATTATAGAGAAAGGTGTTTACAAGAGCCTTGCCGGAAGTAAGCAATTTGAGGAAATTGTGCGCAAGCAAGGAAGACACCGGAAGAATCAAGGTGTTGGTTTTGAACGAAAGTTCAATGCCAATGGAGTTGAGTGGGAAGAAGATCAATACCCCAAGACGAAGTTTGTTCCTCAACAAGAGAAGTATGATCCTACTTCTTTCAAAGGGACACAAGCTCAAGATGATCTTCCACCACAAGACCACAAGCAAAAAGGCAAGGACAAGCTTCAAGAGGAAATTGATGCATTTGAAGAAGCACCTAAGGCCTTGGTCAAGTGGGTTCCCAAGACTACATCAAGTTCTACTTCATCAAGTACAACTACAACTCCAAGGATTCCCATCAAGATGGTGTGGATCCAGAAGAAGAAGAACTAGAGAGTTCTTGAGGGTGACTCCGCCAACATACTTCACTCTTATCATTTTGGCAAGGACAAGTCCAAACAACTTCCATATCTTGCACTGGTTCAAGGAGTCACAAACCCTCTTGTTGGTCAGACAAGGGACAAGGTAACCTAATGCTTTCATGGACATCATCTTGTGTATGCATCACTCTATGTCTATGGATATCCTTGTTTGTTCCTTGTGGGACTAACCCATGTAGGTATTGAAAGTGCAACTCACTCCACAGGATTGCTCCAAATGATCTACATCAACATTGAGCATCTACATCTTCAACACCTACATGAAGTCATCATCGACAAAACCCAAGGTTAGTTCATCCCTCTAAGGGGGGATATCACATCTAGGGGGAGCTTTACTCTAATCAATTGAGTTAAAGCAACTCTAATGGTGTGAACACATCAATGCTTTATGTAAAAGTGGTAACCCCACTTGAGCTTAAACGATGAGTATGACCTATGATCAAATGTTCTCATTTGACTCCTATGTCAATATACTCATATATAGATGACCTAGTCATCGCCAAATTGCTTGATAGATGCTAGAGTGTTTGTGCATGCTTTGTCACATATTTCATTTGCCATTTTATTGTGTGAGCATGTTGGTTGCATATTTCACTCATTCGAGGACATCCATTTGTTGTTTTGATTGTTTGGCTTTTTCTCTTTTGCCAAATGGATGGACAAGAATGCCTAAGAACTCCCTCTAGCTATCTATGCTTTTCTCGTCTCAAACTCTATTCATGCTACATCACAAAGTTTGATCAAGTCAGATTTGAACCACTCTGTGTGAGGAGCACTCAGAGTTCCCGATTCGTCATAGACTTAAACCTCCAAAACCTCTTTGTGCATCTCGGTCTGATTGATTCATCCTTTTCGGTCCTACCGAGATCACTAAGTTGATCTAGGGTTTTCAATCTCGGTGCAACCGATTAGAACTTTTCGGTCACACCGAGTTGCAGTAACTGCTTGCAGTTTTGCATCTCGGTGCCACCGAGTCGTTCCACTCGGTCACACCGACAGGGTCAGGTTATATATACCGACGGGCCAAATTCTAAAAAAAAATCCGAACCTCCTCGCCCGCGCGTAACCTACTCTGCCTCTTCGGGTCTCCGGATCGTCCTCTCGTTGCCAGCGACCTCCCACCACTGGTCTCCGACACCGTCAACGGAATCTTCACCGATGTTGCCGTCGTAGCAAGTTCGTCGCCGAACTAGGGTACGAACTTGACCTTTGTGCTAATCCCTAACTCCGATTCTTAGCACACTGCTTTGTCATGATCTTTGCCATGATTGAAATCATCCTGTCCAGCGAAAACATCCCGTAGATTAGTTTTGATTTGAAAATTTAGGGTTAGGTCTCCACCGAATTCATCTCGGACCGACTGAGTCATAGAAATCGGTCTCGCCGATTTTGGCTTAGGCCAAAGCACACGCGTTTTTGGTCTGACCGAAAACTGCAAATCGGTGTGACCGAGTTCGATTCTTTGTGAAACCCTAGCAGTCTCGGTACCACCGAACTATGACTCGGTCTGACCAAGTTCACTAGTTTAGGTCCCAAAAGTTGCTTCGGTATCACCGAGTTTACAAATCGGTAGATCCGAAATGCTTTTTGTGAAGAACTAAAACTAAGTTTTTAATTCATCCTTTCTGCAAAACTCCTGTACTTTGTGATGCTCATCTACTCTACCTCATCTATAACCTATTCACAGGGTCTGCTGTCAGAGTATTTGCAGAGATGTCTGACCAAAGTGATAGCCAGAACAAGTTAGAAGAGCAGTTTCAGTTGAGTGAGGGCACTAGTCCCTCAGGCAGCTATGATGAAGGCAGCAGGAGCACTCCCAGCAATCTGCCAAAGGCTGCCACCAGGACAAGGAAGAAGAGGAATTCTGACTCTGAGGATGAAGATTATGTGGTTGTTGAGGATGAAGCCACTTCAAAGAAAAAGGTGCTGAAAAAGGAGTATGGCACAGCTGATGCAACAAAGGCTCCAGCAAGAAGAGTTCCAATGTCAAAAGCCAGAGCCTGCACTCAAGAAACAATGGAGTTCACTCTTGAACCCAAGGAAACTGGAGATGGCAAGAAGAGAAAAGAAAGGGTCAAGAAGACCATTGCCGAAGTTATTAGGAAGCCTTCAATGATGAGAGATTCAGAAGAAGAGGAAGAGGAAGAGGATGCTGCACCAGCACCCAAAGCACAAAAGCTTATGGGAGATGAAATTAAATCAGGGGCTGCTCCATCAAAGCCCAAAGCTGCTCCCAAGGCTGCTGCTCCAGCTCCAAAGCCAAAACCCAAGAGAAGGACTAGGAACATACCTGCTAAAGAGAAGAACAAGGCCCCAGTGCCTCAAGTTGCTGAAGAAGAAGAAGATGATTCTGTTGTTTTGAGAAAGCTGAAGCCCAAGATCCCTGACCACACTAATGCACACCCAGTTGCAGAGAATATGAAAATCAGGAAGGATGCAGGATTGAGACTATGGAGAGAGTCTGATCCCTATGCTATCAGGAGAAGGACTGTTGTGGACTACAGATTCCACACTAAGGAACAGCAGGACTTCTATGAGACTATTCTGCTTGACAAGAAGCCCATTGTGTGTGACATGAGATGGGTTGACTGGGAGTTCATCAAGGAGAATGAAGATCACTTCCGTGGTGTGCTTGATAGCTTCAAGGCATGTGGAGTGGACACTTTTGTTGCCCAGAAGCTCACCAAGTGGAATGATGAGCTCATCATGCAATTCTACTCCACTGCACACTTCTATCCAGATGGACGGATTGTGTGGATGTCTGAAGGTACTAGGTACCAATCTACAGTTGATGAGTGGGCCAAGCTTATAAATGCTCCTGAGGAACATGAGGATGACTTGGACATTTATGCAGAGAAGAAGAAAGGCCACAACAGTATGGCCAACATGTACAAAGAGATCCCAGATGCTGCATTGGATACACATAAGTTTGGATCTGTCCATTACTTGTTGTCTGGACTGCCAACAATCAACTGAATCTTAAGGCACACACTGCTACCCAAGTCAGGTGATCACAAAATGATCAGAGGACATGCCATCAACTTGCTGCACATATTTGATGTCCCACAGAAGTTCAAAGTCATGAGCCTGATTGTTGAAACAATCAAAAGGACTGCAGCTGATCAGAAGAGAAGTTGTGGGTATGCCCCACACATTCAGGAGCTCATCAACTCAAAGATGGGCAAAGGCAAGTACATCTTGGATAAGGAGCACCTGCCCATCTATCCTGAATTTGAAGATAACACAGTAGTGATGAATGAGAATGAACCATCTTCAGCTCAAGCACATGAAAAGAGAGAGAAGGCTAAGGCAGAGAAGGCTGCAAAGATGCCAACTATGGAAGAGGCATCTCAGGTATTCTTGAAGAGCAAGCAAGACCAGCTTGGATATCTGATCCAATCCACCCTGAGGATTGAGAAGGGCTTGGCCACCCTAACCAAGAACCAGGAGAGCTTGGAAAGGATTATTGAGGCAAAATTCTATGACCTTGATGTCAAGGTAATAGAAATCCAAACTGTAGTTGAGCAACTTCAAGAGGAAGCAGAGAAGAAGAAGGGTAAGTCTACCACAGATGCTTTTGCCAGAGTGCCCAGAGGACAGAGATCTACTGCAGTGCTAGTGACAGACACTAGAGCCACAGCATCAGCACCAGCAGCTATAGCTCCAGTTCCACCTCCAGCAGCTACTCCACCAGCTCCAGCTACTTCATCAGAAGCCTTCGTCCTTGGAGTTCTCTCAACACCTCATACCGAAGATCAAGCCTGAGAGTCATTTCGCACTATGCATTTTCGATCTTTTTGGTAACTTGTTGCCAAAGGAGGAGAAAAATGTATAGATCATAGGCTTCGAGAGAGAGAGAGTGTTGGTTTTTATCTCTCTTTGCACTTATTTGGTTTGGTTTGATGAAACTTTATTCTGTGCTTGTGATGCTACTTTATGTTCTAGTGAGATACTTGTTGATCATGTGTTTGATCATATGCTACCCTTAATGCTTGTTGGATGATATTATCTTTATATCCTCTTATGATCATTCACTTTTCTTGGTGATGAGTGCATGCGTTTTAATTTCTATCATTTTGAGCGCTCCACCAAGATGTATGTGACTTGGAAGAGTAACCCATGATCCTAATCGATTGTGCATTTGCATTCAAAAGCAAATTTTAAATAATGCACAAATTTAGGGGGAGCTCTTGCTTATCACATACTTCTCAAAGCGACGATGTTTTTCAATTTTATCATTTGTCGAAGCTTTGATCTATATGTTGTCATCAATTACCAAAAAGGGGGAGATTGAAAGTGCAACTATCCCTGGGTGGTTTTGGTAATTCCTAACAACATATAGCTCATTGAGCTAATGCTATTTCAAGATAGATATTTCAGGAAAGCTCAATGATTGGCATGGCATGGATTAGGAAGTAGACCCTTCAAAATGCTAAGGACAAAAGATTGGCTCAAGCTCAAAGCACAAGACTCTACATTTTCTATTCTAGTGATCCAAGATCACATTGAGTCTATAGGAAAAGCCAATACTATTAAGAACGGATGAGGTGTTTCTTAATGAGGTGCTTGCTCAAAATGCTTAGTGATATGCTCCAAAACCCTCCACTACTTTCTCATATCCACATATGTCCCAAACCACAAGTCCAACTCGGCCCCACCGAAATTTCATATCCGGAGCCACCGAGTTCGGTTGACATAGCCACTGCTAGAAACCCTAGTCTTTTCGGTCTCACCGATAGGGATCTCGGTCTCACCGAGATGGGATTGTAATCTCTCTGTTTCCCTTTGTAACATTTCGGTCCGACCGAGATGAGCGATCGGTCCCACCGAGATTGCAATGCAAACTCTCTGTTTCTCTTTCTTAACATTTCGGTCCCACCGAGATGAGCGAATCGGTCCCACCGAGTTTGCCTGACCAACTCTCTGTTAGTCTATTACCAAAATCGGTCCCACCGAGTTTGTGTAATCGGTCTCACCGAGATTAAGTTATGCCCTAACCCTGATGATATTGGTGCCACCGAGTTGACACGTCGGTCCCACCGAAACACCTAGCGGTCACATTATGAACCAATTCAGTCTGACCGAGTTCTCTGATTCGGTCCCACCGAGTTTGGTGATTTGTGTGTAACGATTAGATTTTGTGTGGAGGCTATATATACCCCTCCACCCACTATTCATTCATGGAGAGAGCCATCAGAACATGCCTACACTTCCAATACCTATTTTCTGAGAGAGAACCACCTACACTTGTGTTGAGGTCAAGATATTCCATTCCAACCACATAAATCTTGATCTCTAGCCTTCCCCAAGTTGCTTTCCACTCAAATCTTCTTTCCACCAAATCCAATCCTATGAGAGAGAGTTAAGTGTTGGGGAGACTATCATTTGAATCACAAGAGCAAGGAGTTCATCATCAACACACCATTTGTTACTTCTTCGAGAGTGGTGTCTCCTAGATTGGCTAGGTGTCACTTGGGAGCCTCCAACAAGATTGTGGAGTTGAACCAAGGAGTTTGTAAGGGCAAGGAGATCGCCTACTTCGTGAAGATCTACCCTAGTGAGGCAAGTCCTTCGTGGGCGACTGCCATGGTGGGATAGACAAGGTTGCTTCTTCGTGGACCCTTCGTGGGTGGAGCCCTCCGTGGACTCACGCAACTGTTACCCTTCGTGGGTTGAAGTCTCCATCAACGTGGATGTACGATAGCACCACCTATCGGAACCACGGATAAAAATCTCCGTGTCAACATTGCGTTTGCTCCCTAAAACTCCTCCCTTTACCTTCATATGCAATTGTTTTACATTCTGCTGTTATACTCTTAGAATTGCATGTGTAGGTTGATAGCTTGACTTGTGCTAAGTTGTTAAAATCTGCCAAGAACTAAAATTGGGAAAACGCTAGATTTTTATTTGGTCAAGTAGTGTAATCACCCCCCCCCCCTCTAGACATACTTTCGACCCTACATATAGCAAACTTAATTGTCACACCGATGACTTTGCTTGATTTCAGTGCAACTGCACAAAACGAGATTGGATTTCCTATTCGTGTTGGCAGATTCGTACGCGATCTTGTGTGCGTCATGATAGGTTGGTACTTGCCTTCATCCACATGATCGTGCAGTGTGTTTTGAGATGTTGTGCTACTTGTATTGGTACTGTTTTAAATAAATGTTGAATTGAAGCTATTGTATTGCTCTCTTTTCCCATTAAGTAGTGAACAAAAATGGTTCCAACCCAGACATGATGCTTGTTGCTTTGTTACAACAAACTCTGCATCACCCCCTTTATAAGTAGATGGAAGCACATGTTGTTGTTGCGCCCACTCTCCCCTGGATCTGTTTATGCTTTTTGTTAATCTAATACCGCTGGTAAAATTAAGCAATGCCACTCTCAGAATTAACTACTGAATCTTAGTTCAAAAATGCAACACTTGTTACGGACTGGCGGGATTACCATTTTTGTGGCCGCATGTTTCATCCTCCTTTATTGGCCAGTAATTGATTCCTTTTTTTCCTCTGTTAAGACAGGGATATCTATTCAACTTGTTGCTATTGCGACATTTTGCTTCGCTTAATTTTGGTGGAACTGCACAAAATGAGACCGGATTTCCATATATGTGTTGAGATCTCTTTCAGATCTTCCTTAGGAGTTGTTTCAAATCTTGGTCTTGAAAGGTTAGGACCTACTTTCCTCATAATTAACTACTGAATCTTAGTTCAAAACTGCAACACTTGTTAGGGATCGGCGGGAGTACCATTTCTGTTAGGGATCGGCCGGAGTACATGTTTAAGAAATGTATTGTTCAGATAATGTCTTTGTTGTTATATATCAGTTACAGTGTTTTACAAATGGTACTATCCTGCTTTGTAGTTCTTTCTACATGTTTAACCAAGGTATTGTTAAGATAATGTCTCTGTTAAAATGAATCGGTCGCATTGTTTTAGGAATGATACTTTTGTGCTTTGTTGTTCTTTATACATGTTGAAACAAGGCGTTGTTAAGATAATGTATCAGTTAATATGAATGAATCACACTGATTGAGAATTGCTACTCTCCTGCTTTGTTTCCCATTAAGATGAGGTAGATCAGTAGATGTTTTTCTTCTGTACAAGTGATCAACCGTTATTTCTCAGTAATTGTTTCCCTTATGCCTATTGTTGCTTACAGGGATATCAAAATTAAAGCTCGGTTTTATTCCGACTTTGATTTTAGTTGAACTGCACAAAAGGAGCCAATGTGCCTAAGGCGAACTGCTGCATTAGTGGGTCCAGTTGGTCTTACCACTTTGCAGAAAGAAGCAGTCACTGTTTGCGCTACATTACACAAGGAATGATCGAGAAGCTTTACAAAGTATTAGTAGACGCTGGTGACATGACTAGTCTGCAGAGAGCATAGGAAACTCTACAACACGTGGAGTGCACTGGGCAAAAAGTACCAAAACAAGTACAAGAAGCCAGGACAGGACTCCAAATCTGTCAATGTCATTCTAAGCAACAATGATGGGGCATCTGGGTATGGTAATCTGTTTACCGTACTTTCAGTTTGTTAGTCCACTGATTGGTGGGTTGACACTGGGGCCAATATTCATGTGTGTGATGTTGTGTCTTTGTTTTCTTGCAGCATATAAATACGATATCCACAGGGATGCTCAGCTTGATTGTAGTGAAACTGCACAAAATGTCCAGATGGTTTGTGCCCTCCATAATACTTCATCATGCACAATACATCGAATGGTTCTCTAATCATTTGTCGTCACCTTGAGCCACCGGACTATATGTTTGAATGGTGCTGCCAGCGTCGGCCATTAAGAAGGGTAAGAAGAAAGACAAAAAGAGAGATGGCTGCTTTACTTGTGGTTCGGAGGAACACTAGGCAAACGAGTACCAAGAAGCCAGGACAGGACTCCAAGTCTGTCAATGTCACTCTAAGCAACAATGATGGGGCATCCGGGTATGGTAATCTGTTTACCATACTTTCAGTTTGTTAGTCCACCGATTGGTGGGTTGACACTGGGGCCAATATTCATGTGTGTGCTGATGTGTCTTTGTTTTCTGGCAGCATATAAATACGAAATCCACAGGGATGCTCAGCTTGATTTTAGTGGAACTGCACAAAATGTTCAGATGGTTTGTGTCCTCCATAATACTTCATCATGCACAATTATTTGAATGGTTCTCTAATCATTCGTCGTCACCTTGAGCCACCGGACTATCAGATGACAAACTGATGACAAACCCTGCCCGTTCCACAATCATAGGCATTACATATGTTGAATGGTAAAAGCTTGTCAAAGTTTAAGCATTGATGTTAGCAAGAATACATTAGTTTAATATATTGGAATTGGAAAACCTTGTCATTTTTTGCTCATTGATGTTAGCCAGAAGACATGCATTTGATATTTTTGAGTGGGACGCCCTTTGCTGTGAGCAACGTCGATCGTTTTTTCCTATTCCTATCTTCAGTTCAGAAGTAAATATTTACTCTGCTGAGATGCATAGTCACATGAATGTTGACTTATGTAAGGTATTTTAAGAGTTTGTTCTGAATGTTTTCTATGTAATGCCAGGCCTTGTGAGTTTGATTGCAAAGTTGAGCTTGGAATGCTGTGGCATGCGGCATCACGAGCTATTCACCGTGCCTCCTGAGAATAATGCTTCATATTTTTTGCATGTTGATCTAATGCCCGTGATTTGCATGTTAAGAAGATCATCCTCTTCTGTTGTTTCTGTGCTTAAGAAGTTCATTGTCTTATGTTTCATTCATAGCCTATACGACAACTCGGGTAGGTTAGAGGTGAAACCATATGATCTTCCGACAAACTCATCATCTTAGGCCGTGATTGGATCGTCGTTTTTCAACCAAAACCGCTTGTAAATAAAAGCAGATGGTCTCGGGCGAAGCGCTTGGTTGGTCGATTTCGACTAGTAAAATATACACTGGTCTCTCAAATTACATGCGTAACCCGCCGGTTTTACTTACAGACCTCGAGCGCTCGGTTTCATTACGCCTGTATTTTACGCGTTGTTTCTAAAGACGAGTAAATTACACTTGTATCTTAATACAGGTGTGAAATAAACCAGAGCTCCCAAGCGCGGCCTTACCGTTTCATGCCGTCTCAGTCTCTCGAAGGTGCTCATAGGTGTCCGATGATCCTGGCTTCCTGAGCAGCGGACGCTGTATCAGACCATCCGTAGGGCCCGCGAGGCCCTCTCCGTCGTCCTTCGAGTTGTTGCACTCGCCGTGGCGCCGAGCATTGTCAACATGGTGAACGAACATGAGGATTCAGGAGATGACTTTATTTTGACTGGATGACAGTAGGGACCCACTAGGGCCATAGCCGTACGTACGCAAGTGCCTCTATATTTTTTTGCTTCCTCCTGGTTTCCTGACATCACAGTCCCACACCATTGTCAACCTATGTAGTCAATAAACGAGGGAATTGCACAAGGAACGGACGACAGCTCGGACCAAGCAGCTCGAGTAGTATTTGTGTTTTTGAGGTGTGAGCACTGCAGAGTTTTTCTTGAGCGATGTTTTCGTTGTTGTTCAAAGGAGAGCAGGGTATTAACTGGGCGGGCTGTGGCCCGTCTAGCCCAGGCCAGATATCCAGCCCAGATATTAATTTTTTTCAAGCTGAAAATGGCTAGCCCAGCTATACTTTTTTTAGGAATACCCAGGCAAGGTCAACTTGTTATTCTCTGCCCCGCTGGGCAGCAAATCTTTCCTTGGAGGGATGCATTAGGCTTAACAGGAAAATGGGCTTTAATAAATATTAAATGGGATGTAATTATAAAAGCTGGGCAGTAACTATAAAAAATGCACCAAACACGTAATTAGTTTATAAAATGTATTTTTTGGAATTTGAAAATTTTAATTTCATTAATTGTTGCGCGCGTAATGTTTCGTTGGATTTTTACGTAATACAAATTTATATTGAAATTGTATTTAATCTGACTAGAAATTTTGGGATAAAAATATTTTGTATCCCATCAAATGTGGGATTTTTTTTAATTCTGTTTTGAACGGTTGGTTGAAATTATTAATCGTTGTCCTTGCTAGAAAATGGGCTGTACTTTTAACAAACTGTAAATGGGCTGTAGTAAATTTCATTAGAATTCAAAAATGGGTTGTACATTCTTACAAATCGCAAATGGGATATAAGTTCTCTGCCACACACTTGTGGGCCTACTAAGTTGACGTGTCCCCAAAAAAAAGTAAGTTGACGCGTATGCAAGGCATTGTCAACTTATAGTCAACACACGGTTCTAGCAGCAGTGGCCGTTGGATGTCCATCCAACGAATGTCGTGCTTCTTCTTCAATCTCGGATATTCTAGCTTCAGCCGCCCAAAAAATGATTCCTCCCCCTGAAATCTAGGGCGCACCATTTTGGAGGCTGACCTGTGGGCCTACTAAGTTGACGCGTACCAAGGGCTTTGTCAACTTAGTCATTATAAACGATTCTAGTTGCAGTGACCGTACAATGTCCATCCAACGGCCGTCGTGCTTCTTCAACCTCTGGTCTTATTGCTCCAGCCGCCCAAAGCAGCACCGGTCGTGCCGCTCCTGCCTCCCGTGGCCGGTTGTGCTGCCGCAGAGGCCTCACCACCCCCTACTACTCCCACCGCTGGCCAGGCCATCCCTCTACTCACCCACACCCCCTGTTATTCTGCGGCGACGGCAGCCTCACACCACAGCCGAACCAGTGAACCCTCGTACTCCTCTCCACGTGGGCATCCACTATCGCGTCTTCCCCGGCTCCGCCTCGTCCCCCTCCTAGGCCTCGTCGTCGTCCATCGCCCTGGTGCTCTCGGTGCGGCGTGGTCAACGTGGTCAACGAACGACATCCATCGGACGTGGACTGTACGTGGAGAGGCTGACAGCTGGGTCCACGGCCGCACACAAGGAAATGCCTCCTTATTACGCGCAAAATAATGATTCCTCCACCTGACATCTGGGACCAACCGAAAGGGCCTCTGTATTTCGCGAAAAAACGTTCCCGCCGCTGACAGCTCAGACCCACCAGCTATATCTTCGCACGCAAGGAAGTGCTGCCTTATTACGCACAAAAAAAATGAATAGCCCCCCTGCTAGCTGGGACCCACCATATGGGAGGCTGACTTGTGGGCCTACTAAGATGACGGGGATGGAGGGCTTTGTCAATTTTGTAAATATGGACGATTCTAGCTCTAGTGACCGTACGATGTCCATCCAACGGCCGTAGAGCTTCTTCAACCTCTGGTCTTCTTGCTCCAGCCGCCCAAACAAGCATCGCCCGTGCCGCCTGCTCCTGCCTCCCGTGTCCGGCTGTGCTGCTACCGCTGGCCATGCCATCCCTCTATACTCACCCACACCTCGTGTTATTCTCCGGCGACGGCAGCCTCACACCACAGCCGAACCAGTCAACCCACGTACTCCCCTCCGCGTGGGCATCCACTGCCACGTCTTCCCTGGCTCCGCGTCGGTCCCCTTCCTAGGCCTCGCCGTCGTCCACCGCCCTGGTGCTCTCGGCGCGGCGTGGTCAATGTGGTCAACGAACGACTTCCATCGGAAGAGTACTGTACATGGAGAGGCTGACAGCTGGGTCCACGGCCGCAGCAAGGAAATGCCTCCTTATTACGTGCAAAATAATGATTGCTCCACCTGACAGCAGGGACCCATCGGACGGGCCACCGTATTTTGCGAAAAAAAAAACGTTTCCCCCCTAACTGCTGGGACCCAGCAGCTACATCTTCGCACGCAAGGAAGTGCGTCCATATTACGGGCAAAAAAAATTATTCGCCCCTGACTACTGGGACCCACCAGCTACATCTTTGCACGCAAGGAAGTGCCTGACAGTCGGGACCCACCCGGTTGAAGCGTACGTAGCGTTGTCATTCTGGTCGCGAACGTGTACGTACATACTGGTCGATTGGTCTGTCTGCAGGCTGCAGCGATGAACTGTGGCCATGTAAGGAAGGGCACGTGTTGTAGTATAGGCGCACACGTGTCATAGTAGAGGTGCGCACGTAGCATGTACACGTACATACAGCGGCCAGGGTGCAAGAAATTAAATACGGCCACGTACGTACATACGGGCGGGGTCTCGAATGCCTACTCGCACATACGTACGGCCAGGGCTCGTGTACATGGCCGGGTTGAAACGGAGCAGCTGCGCCGTCGTCATGATCATGGGGAGGCAACCGGCTGGGTCAGAACGGAATGCGTCGTCGTGTTCATCGGGAGCCAACCGGCTTGGACGGAATAGCCAATGGAAACGAGGCATGGTGTACCGCAGAACGGAGGAAACGGCCTTGTGTTCGACCGGCCACGGTCGAAGCAGGATCCTGTTCATCGGGAGGGGTCTGGCATACCACAAAACGGAGGAAACGGACCTCCTACGGTCGAAACAGGGTCCTGTTGACCAGGAGGGGTGTGGCGAACCGCAAAACGGAGGAACAGACTTGTGTTGGAGCGCTACGGTCGAAACGGGGGTCCTGTTCATCGGGAGGGGTCTGGCGTACCGCAAAACGGGACTCCACGGGATACTGTTCATCTCCACCGTCGACCTCCTCCAGCCTCCACGGGCTACTGTTCATCCACCATCGACCTCCTCCAGCCTCCACCTGCGACTGTTCATCCACGGGCTCCTGTTCATCCAGCGTCCACCGGCTACTGTTCAACTAGCCCTCTCCACGGGGTCCTGTTCAGCCACCCCTCCACGGGCTACTGTTCATCCAGCCCTCCACCGGCTCCTATTCAACTAGCCCTCCACCGGCTACTGTTCAACCAGCCCTCCATGGGGTCCTGTTCTTCCAGCCCTCCACGGGGTCCTGTTCATCCACCGGCTCAATCGATCGGGGTACTGTTCATCCAGCGGCAACAGCCTCTACTACCACGGGTTCCTGTTCATCCAACCCTGATAATCCCCAAGTGTAGGGAATCATCGGAGCAATTTCCAAAGGTGGAAGTCATAAGTATGGAGTGTCGAACCCACAAGGAGCTAAAGGTAAGATCAATATTCTCTCAAGCCCTATCTGCCACTAATACGACTCTATGTACACCGAACGTTTGCTTCCAACTAGAAACAAGAAATAAAACTACGTTGTGGGTATGAAGAGGATAACTTTGCATGATATCAGAGAGCTAAAATATAAAAGTAGTTGTTGTTATCATAAAGTTAGAATATACTACTAAATATTATAAATAGCGAGTGTGGAATAATGGTGGATCGGTGTGCGGAATTGTCCTAGGCAATTGTTAACAAGACCGGTAGTCGTCATTGCAATTTCATATGAGGGAGAGGCATAAGCTAACATACTTTCTCTACTTGGATCATATGCACTTATGATTGGAACTCTAGCAAGCATCCGCAACTACTAAAGATCATTAAGGTAAAACCCAACCATAGCATTAAAGCGTCAAGTCCTCTTTATTCCCATACGCAACAACCCCCCTACTCGGGTTTGTGTTTCAGTCACTCACCAACCCACTATAAGCGAATCATGAACGTATTGCAACACCCTACAGCGGGAATCCCCCACGCTTGCACGACACGGAGGGCACAATAGCACAGCACCAAAATAAAACATACAGCTCGTACCAATCTAGATCATCAATCAACCCAAGGACAAAAGATATCTACTCAAAACATCATAAGATGGAAACACACCATTGGATCATAATATGTGGCATAAAGCACCATGTTCAAGTAGGGATTACAGCGGGGTGCGGGAGAGTGGACCGCGTAAAATAGATGAGGATGGTGATGATGATGGTGATGTTGATGAAGACGATCACCGCGGCGATGATTCCCCTCCCGATGGCACTCCGGTGCCACCAAAAGAGAGGAGGAGAGGTTCTCCCCCTTGTGCTTCCTCCTCCATGGCCTCCCCCTGGATGGGGAGAGGTTCTTCCTCTGGTCCTTGGCCTTCGTGGCGATGATGGCCTCCCCGGGATCCTCCTCCATGGCCACCGGTGATGATGGCCCCTCCGGCAGGGTGCCAGAGAGGGCCTAGATTGATTTCTCGTGGCTACAGAGGCTTGCGGCGGCGAAACTTCCGATCTAGGTTTCTTTCCGGAAGTTTGGGTATATATGAGAGGTGTTGGCGTCGAGAACAAGTCAGGGGGGTCTCCGGGCTGTCCACGAGGCAGGGAGGCGCGCCCAGGAGGGGTGGGCACGCCCCCCACCCTCGTGGGCAGCCCGGGACTCTTCTGGCCCAACTCTTTGACTCCTTGGCCTTCTTCCGGTCCAAAAATAAGCTCCGTCAAGTTTCAGGTCAATTGGACTCCGTTTGGTTTTCCTTTTCTGCGATACTCTAAAACAAGGAGAAAACAGAAACTAGCACTGGGCTCTAGGTTAATAGGTTAGTCGCAAAAATCATATAAAATAGCATATAAATGCATATAAAACATCCAAGGTTGATAATATAATAGCATGAAGACTTCATAAATTATAGATACGTTGGAGACGTATCAAACCCCCACCGGGAACTGTTCATCCAAACCCCCCAACAACGCTCACTGTTCATCCAGAGGCAGCATCGATCGGCTTCAGTTAGCAGCAGTAGCGAAGGAATCGCTCAATCGGATTTAGTTAACAGCCATCGATCGATCGCTCGGGTTCAGTAACGCGTAGCCTGCAGTGCAATCGCTCGGGTTCAGTAACGCGTAGCCTGCAGTGCAATCGCTCGGGTTCAGTTAGAGCCCAACGCCTCGCTCGGGTTCAGTTAGAGCGCAATGCCTCACACACACGCGCGTACGTACAAGAGAAACGCGCATCGCTCGGCCCCCGGCCACCCACCGTAACCGGGAACTCCCCGATATTTTTCTCGCCCTCGCTTCTACTGCGGTTTTTTCCGTCATGGACGGCCCAAAGAATGTCATGCAGCTGCGTCTCCGGCCCGCCCAGGATGAAAAGCCCATTGTCTGTCATGATTTTCTGTCATAGAAGTAGGAGCCCACCACATCTATGATGATACCGGGTTTTGTCACAATTATCGTTATAGAAGTGTCATAAGTATGACAGAAAAAAATTACGGCCCAAAATGTCACGGATGTATCTTTTTTTTGTAGTGAGTGTAACTGTGGAGGGGAGCACCGCACACGGCTAAGAGAAACTTGTGTGTTCTAGGGTGCCCCCTGCCCCCGTATATAAAGGAGGGAGGGGAGGCCGGCCGGCCAAGCTAGGCGCCGGGAGAAGGGGAATCCTACTAGGACTCCAAGTCCTAGTAGGTTTCCACCTAAAGGAGAAGGGGGGAGGAAGGCAGAGGGGGGCGCGCCCCAATCACCTTGTCCAATTCGGACTGGGCTTGGGGGGCGCGCGCCACCTCCTGGCCGCTGCCTGTCCTTCCCACTAAGGTCCACTAAGGCCCATCAACTCCCCGGGGGGTTCCGGTAACCCCTCCGGCACTCCATTTTTACCCGAAACTATCTGGAACACTTCCGGTGTCCGAATAACATGGTCCAATATATCAATCTTTATGTCTCGACCATTTCGAGACTCCTCGTCACTTACGTGATCTCATCCGGGACTCCGAATCAAACTTCGGTCATCAAAACACATAACTCATAACACAAATAGTCATCGAACGTTAAGCGTGCGGACCCTACGGGTTCAAGAACTATGTAGACATGACCGAGACACATCTCCGGTCAATAACCAATAGTGGAACCTGGATGCTCATATTGGCTCCTACATATTCTACGAAGATCTTTATCGGTCAAACCGCATACCAACATACGTTGTTCCCTTTGTCATCGGTATGTTACTTGCCCGAGATTCGATCGTCGATATCATCATACCTAGTTCAATCTCGTTACCGGCAAGTCTCTTTACTTGTTCTGTAATACTTCATCCTGCAACTAACTCATTATTCACATTGCTTGCAAGGCTTATACTGATGAGCATTACCGAGAGGGCCCAGAGATACCTCTCCGAAAACCGGAGTGACAAATCCTAATCTCGATCTATGCCAACCCAACAAATACCTTCGGAGACACCTGTAGAGCATCTTTATAATCACCCATTTAAGTTGTGATGTTTGATAGCACACAAAGTGTTCCTCCGGTATTCGGGAGTTGCATAATCTCATAGTCTGAGGAATATGCATAAGTCATGAAGAAAGCAGTAGCAATGAAACTGTAACGATCATAATGCTAAGCTAACGAATGGGTCTTGTCCATCACATCATTCTCCTAATGATGCAATCTCGTTCATCAAATGACAACACATGTCTATGGTTAGGAAACATAGCCATCTTTAATAAATGAGCTAGTCAAGTAGAGGCATACTAGGGACACTTTGTTTTGTCTATGTATTCACACATGTACTAAGTTTCCGGTTAATACAATTCTAGCATGAATAATAAACATTTATCATGAAATAAGGAAATAAATAATAACTTTATTATTGCCTCTAGGGCATATTTCCTTCAGTATCCCACTTGCACTAGAGTCAATAATCTAGATTACAAAGTAATGATTCTAACACCCATGGAGTTTTGGTGTTGATCATGTTTTGCTCGTGGAAGAGGCTTAGTCAACGGGTCTGCAACATTCAGAAACGTATGTATTTTGCAAATCTCTATGTCCCCTTCTGACACTTGATGACGGATGGAATTGAAGCGTCTCTTGATGTGCTCGGTTCTCTTGTGAAATCTGGATTCCTTTTCCAAGGCAATTGCACCAGTATTGTCACAAAAGATTTTCATGGGACCAGATGCACTAGGTATGACACCTAGATCGGATATGAACTCCTTCATCCAGACTCCTTCATTTGCTGCTTCCGAAGCAGCTATGTACTCCGCTTCACACGTAGATCCCGCCATGACGCTTTGCTTGGAACTGCACCAACTGACAGCTCCACCATTCAATAAAAAATATGTATCCGGATTGTGACTTAGAGTCATCCGGATCAGTGTCAAAGCTTGCATCGACGTAACCGTTTACGACGAGCTCTTTGTCACCTCCATAAACGAGAAAAATATCCTTAGTCCTTTTCAGGTATTTCAGGATGTTCTTGACCGCTGTCCAGTGCTCCACTCCGGGATTACTTTGGTACCTCCCTGCTATACTTATAGCAAGGCACACATCAGGTCTGGTACACAGCATTGCATACATGATAGAACCTATGGCTGAAGTATAGGGAATGACTTTCATTTTCTCTCTATCTTCTGCAGTGGTCGGGCATTGAGTCTGACTCAACTTCACACCTTGTAACACAGGCAAGAACCCTTTTTTTGACTAATCCATTTTGAACTTCTTCAAAAATTTATCAAGGTATGTGCTTTGTGAAAGTCCAACCAAGCGTCTTGATCTATCTCTATAGATCTTGATGCCCAATATGTAAGCAGCTTCACCGAGGTCTTTCATAGAAAAACTTTTATTCAAGCATCCCTTTATGCTATCCAGAAATTCTATATCATTTCCAATCAACAATATGTCATCCACATATTGCTACAGAGCTCCCACTCACTTTCTTGTAAATGCAGGCTTCTCCAAAAGTCTGTATAAAACCATATGCTTTGATCACACTATCAAAATGTTTATTCCAACTCCGAGAGGCTTGCACCAGTCCATAAATGGATCGCTGGAGCTTGCACACTTTGTTAGCACCCTTTCGATCAACAAATCCTTCTGGTTGCATCATATACAACTCTTCTTCCAGAAATCCATTCAGGAATGCAGTTTCTACATCCATTTGCCAAATTTCACAATCATAAAATGCGGCAATTGCTAACATGATTCGGACAGACATAAGCATCGCTACTGGTGAGAAGGTCTCATCGTACTCCTTGAACTTGTCGAAAACCTTTTGCAACAAGTCAAGCTTTATAGACAGTAACATTACCATCAGCGTCGGTCTTCTGCTTGAAGATCCATTTATTTTCTATGGCTTGCCGATCATCGGGCAAATCCACCAAAGTCAACACTTTGTTCTCATACATGGATCCCATCTCAGATTTCATGGCCTCAAGCCATTTCGCGGAATCTGGGCTCATCATCGCTTCCTCATAGTTCGTAGGTTCACCATGGTCTAGTAACATGACCTCCAGAACAGGATTACCGTACCACTCTGGTGCGGATCTTACTCTGGTTGACCTACGAGGTTCAGTAGTAACTTGATCTAAAGTTTCATGATCAGCATCATTAGCTTCCTCACTGATTGGTGTAGGAATCACTGGAACTGATTTCTGTGATGAACTACTTTCCAATTCGGGAGAAGGTACAATTACCTCATCAAGTTCTTCTTTCCTTCCACTCACTTCTTTCAAGAGAAACTCCTTCTCTAGAAAGGATCCATTCTTAGCAACGAATATCTTGCCTTCGGATCTGTGATAGAAGGTGTACCCAACAGTCTTCTTTGGGTATCCTATGAAGACATATTTCTCCGATTTGGGTTCGAGCTTATCAGGTTGAAGCTTTTCACATAAGCATTGCAGCCCCAAACTTTAAGAAACGACAACTTGGGTTTCTTGCCAAACCACAGTTCATATGGTGTCGTCTCAACGGATTTAGATGGTGCCCTATTTAATGTGAATGCATCCGTCTCTAAAGCATAACCCCAAAATGATAGCGGTAAATCAGTAAGAGACATCATAGATCGCACAATATCCAATAAAGTACGGTTACGACGTTCGGACACACCATTTCATTGTGGTGTTCCAGGTGGCGTAAGTTGAAACTATTCCACATTGTTTCAAATGAAGACCAAACTCGTAACTCAAATATTCACCTCCACGATCAGGTCGTAGAAACTTTATTTTCTTGTTACGATGATTTTCCACTTCTGTTGAGGATATAAACCTTAGAGTCACCCGCCAGAAGGGGCCGGGTTACTCATAAGGGTCATCACTTGAAGCCTGGTGCCAAACTTGAAGACGGTGGGCCAAAGATGGGCTTAAGACCCGGAGATGGCTTAAAGCCCGTAGTGATAAACCGCCGTCTGGTGAGACTTGTAGTATAAGGCAAGAATAGTTAAGAGTCCGAGCCGGACACTTTTATGAGCCGGCCGGGACTCTGAGGGCTGCTGGGCGTCAGCCTCTCTATATAAAGGGACGACTCGGCAGCGGTTTAGGGACAACAAAGATCTCATCGAGAGCCGGGCATAGCAGTTAAGCTCCCCGGTCATCGAAACCCTAATCAATACCACCTCAACTGGACGTAGGCTTTTACCTTCACCGTAAGGGGCCGAACCAGTATAAACCCTCGTGTTCCTTGTCCCGTTAACCCCTTCAAGCTTCCTAGCGGCGATGGCTCCACGACTAAGTCCTAGCTTGAGGACATCTGCCGTGACAATTCCACGACAGTTGGCGCCCACCGTGGGGCCAGCGCACGGTGGATTTGAGTTCTTGAAGGGCAGCTTCGAAGGGCTTAAGGGATACGTTGTGGGCCGGATGACCAAGAGTCGTCGCGGCAAGCTATACGTCGACGATGCAAACTGGGGCCCCGACGCCAGCTCAATTGAGTACGGGTACCGGGTCCCCTTCGGCGGAATTCATGTTTTCATTGGCAAGATTGGTGAGCCGGATCTCTGCGCCGATCTCATCGAGACGGCTCAGCGTGCACGACCCGCCCAGGCCCTGCCTGCCTTAAAGCATGCTTTTGTGGGATGTATCCATGGAGGGCTTTCTGATAGATCTGGATCTGGTGATGAGACGGCCGCCGGCTCTGACGGCGAGTCGTCCACCGAGGAGTCAAACTCGTTGTATCAACTTCAAGATGGCAGGCTCATGGGTTGTTCCGATGGTGACAGTATTCGGACCCGTTTGAGCTGCCAAGCCGGGTTGGAATCTTCATGGCCGGTGCGCAGCCTGTTCAGAACCCTGCTGCTGGAGCGGGAAACCCGGTGCCCTCGCCGGCTCAGGTGCTGATGGATCTCACGGACAAGATGACGGCCCTGTTGACCGCCGCGGATGACCCGGCGGATCAAGCTCAGCATGATGCGGAGGTGGCGCAGTTAAAGTTAGATCTAGTGAAAGCTAAGGAGGATCTGGCAGCGGAAGGGATCAGGATGGCTGTGGAGAGGGCAGCTCTCGACGCCCAAACTCAGTTGATCCAGGCGCAGTCCTTCCGGCTCACGATGGATCAGAACGCGTCCAATGAGGTCATGAGAAGGAGGCATCAAAAGGCCCAATCTCGACTCCCTCCGGTTTACGATCCTCGAAACCTCTTCAACACGCCAGGTGCAGGGTCTAGTAACCCGCCGGGGATCATAGTGCCCGGGTCTGGGAACCCTATTCAGCCGCAAGTGATGGGGCCTCCCCGGGTGAGCCCTGTCCTGCCTCAGTACGTGCCAATACCATCGGGTCATTATGCTAACCCGCTGGAGAACATGGTAGCCGCAGCAGCGCGGCTGGCGGCCCTCCCAATTGACGGCGACTCTCCGACGGCTATTGAAACCCGCCGGGTCAGGGAACTCCTTCAGACAGCACTGGCGTAGCAAGAGGCGTACTCCTACAGCCGGGACAGGATCCACTCGACCCCTCGTCCAGGCCGGAGCCTAAGTTACAGCAGACACATGGTCTCAGCGACCGGCTCAAGTAACGTCCGACGCCATGACCCGCCCCCTGGCCATGGCCCGGCTCATAACGGAGCCTTTCACGCAGCAGAACAAGGCAGAGCACGGCAAGAGGCGGAGCAGGTGCCTCAGTTGACGGCTTACCAGACTCCCCCGGCTTATCCTACGACTTCCGTCGACGTGGGTATCCCTACCAGGACTGGAGGTGTCCCTTGTTTAGTGCCAGCTCTCCGCAATGAGCGTCTACCAAAGGACTTCAAAGGCCCTAGGAAGGTGCCTAATTACACGGCTGACTTACAACCCGCAGCCTGGATCGAAAGTTACGAGATGGCCATGGAACTGTTGGAGGTCAGTGAAGCGGCAATGGCCAAGTACTTCACCATGATGTTAGATGGGACTGCCCGCACTTGGTTGAAAGGGATACCACCGAATTCCATCGGGTCTTGGGCTGAGCTGAAAGCCCGGTTCATCCAAAACTTCAAGGATACCTGTAGGCAGTCTATGTCAATTGTGGATTTGACTAACTGTAAGCAGCAGGAGGGTGAGTCTACGACACATTGGGTTCGCCGGGTTAAGGAGATAATACATTCCTCTGATAAGATGGATGCCGGCTCTGCAGTCTTAATGTTGGAACAGAATTGTCGTTTCGTGCCCCTGAAGATGAAACTCGAGTGGCTTAAGCGCGACTGCAATGATATGGGTACACTGATGGCGGCTCTCGTCAAATACGCCGATTCTGATGGTACCAAGGACCCCGCTTCAGATGATGAAAGGACAGGGAAGGGAAAGAAGAACGGCAATGGCAAGGGTCCTCAGCATAACCCGGGGAACCAAGGAGGCGGCAAGCGCAAGGCCGATGGCAGCCTAGAGTTCGTAGCCAACGCCAGCTCACAGGGTAATAACCAGCGACGCAAGGGGAGGCCCCCTCCCCGAGCCGGCGGGTCAGGCCCGACGCTGGAGCAGCTGTTGAATGAGCCTTGTCCAAGGCATGGCTCTAGAGAGAAGCCAGCTACTCATCTATGGAAGGATTGTGCAATCATGAAGGCCTTTAAGAATTCCAACACCTTCAACGGCAACAACGGCCCGGGCGGCGGCTCAGGCGCCGGCGGCTTTCATGGCCCGGGCGGCGGCTCAAATTCTAATCCTCAAAACGGTCAAGGGGGCTTTAATCAGCAGTCTGGCCAGGGTCATCAACAGCAGCAGGGGGTTATCAGACCAATCCAAAGCAGCTTAGCGGTGGACAGTATAATGTGTTTACCACCAGTCTGTGTAAGCGAGATCAGAAGCTTCATACGAGGGCTGTGAATGCTGTTGAGCCGGCAGTTCCACGCTACTTGCGGTGGTCTGAGCAGCCTATAGTGTGGAGTAGGGAGGATCACCCTCCCCGGGTGGATAATCCGGGTCACTTGGCCTTGGTGGTGGCTCCTCAGGTGGGAGGATATAAGTTCACTAAGGTGCTCATGGATGGAGGCAGCAGCATCAACATCCTCTATTATGAGACATTCCGTCGTATGGGGTTGATTGATAAGAACCTCAGCCAGTCAAACACTATTTTCCATGGTGTGGTACCTGGTAAGTCGGCTTATCCAGTCGGCAAGATCGAGTTGGAAGTGGCCTTTGGAGATGAGCACAACTACAGGGTGGAAAATTGACCTTTGAGGTGGTCAAGATAAGAAGTCCGTACCATGCCATATTTGGGCGGCCGGCTTACGCCAAGTTCATGGCACGGCCGTGTTACGTGTATTTACAGCTCAAGATGCCGGGTCATAATGGGACCATTACGGTTCACGGCAGCCGGAAGGTGGCCCTGGAGTGTGAGGAAGGCGATGCAGCTTACGCAGAATCTGTTTGTGCAACAGAGGAGTTGAAGTTTTACAAAGACAACGTTGACCCAACAGATATGACCTCTCTGAAAAAGCCGACTACGGAGCATGAGCCGGCAATGAAATTTAAGTCGGCTGATGAGACTAAACTTGTTGATTTCGTTCCAGGAGATTCATCTCAGCAGTTTAGCATCAGTGCCAATCTGGATCCAAAATAGGAAAGCGCGCTCATCGAGTTCATCCGTGAGAATAAGGACATTTTTGCATGGAAGCCGTCTGACATGCCAGGTGTACCTAGAGAACTCGCTGAGCACACTCTCAATGTTGATCCGAAATTTAAGCCGGTCAGGCAGTTCCTTCGGCGGTTTAATGAAGAGAGGCGGAAAGCTATTGGTGAAGAGGTGGCCCAGCTCTTGGCGGCCGGGTTTATCGTTGAAGTCTTTCACCCAGAATGGTTAGCTAACCCGGTGCTCGTACTCAAGAAGAACGGCACCTGGCGGATGTGTGTGGACTACACGGACTTGAACAAGGCATGTCTGGCTGATCCTTTTGCCCTTCCCTGTATTGATCAAATTATTGATGCTACGGCGGGTTGTGACCGCCTAAGTTTCTTGGATGCTTATTCTGGATATCATCAGATTAAAATGGCAGTTAAGGACCAGGAGAAGACAGCGTTCATCACTCCCTTTGGAGCCTTCTGCTATGTGTCTATGCCCTTTGGACTCAAGAGTGCACAGGCGACTTATCAGCGTTGCGTGCAGAACTGTCTTCATAACCAGATTGGGCGCAATGTTCATGCT
>NC_057814.1:224927702-224933057 GCF_018294505.1 Triticum aestivum | reverse complement strand
TTGCTCCTGCGATAGTACGTCGAAGAGAGCTTTGGAGCGCTCCCGGAGCGGAGCCGCTGATGTCCCTCGTCTGCTCCTGCGACAGTACGTCCAAGAGAGCTTCGGAGCGCCAGGAGGCCATGGTTGAAGTGGTGCCGATAGAAGGAAGGGACCGGAGGAGAATAAGTGTGGGTCTTTGGCTATGGCTGGGAGCTGGGACTCAAGTTAATATAGCGGGCGAATGGCAATGAGCCGCGGCAGACGGATGGACAACTGACGCCGGAGTAGGTTCGCCCGGGCGTGAATGCGGACGCTGCTTCAGTGACTTAACTACAGATGCGTTTGGGTTACTGACATCTGGGCCCAACGGGCATCTAGCCCGCATGTCAGTGACACACCAATTGCACCTGCAGTTAAGTCCGATGAATGCGGCATTGACATTCTGGAGAGACGGTGACCGTTTTAGGCGGGAAGCGCGCGCTAGCGATGGAAGGGGTTTCGGTGTGCAGTGGCACTAAGATCGGTCGCTCACGATAGTACATACTCCGTACCATACTACCATAGTACCCTCTCTAGCTTAGGTTGTTTTATAGATTGTCGTTGTGATGGACGATATACATGAGCAAGGCGGTCCGAGTATGACCGTTGGTGTTGAGCCAGGTGAATACATGCTGGGCGTTCGCGTAGGCCTCCATCAAACGTCTAAACAGTAATGTCAGGCACCGCCGGGGCGCGTAGGTGATGGGCTCACCATTTGCGTTGCGCCATGAGCAGGCCTTTGATTTAGAGGGCGACGTGCATGCATTAGCATGCTTTGACAGCGTGAGCGTGAGTGTCTGACGCGAAGTATTTCATTTTCATTTGGCTGACGAGGGTGCGTTGCAGCGACGAGTCCGTGGTTTGATTCCCCACATACGCATAATTTTGGTTTTTACAGTATTTCTTTCTCCATTGACAGGTAGGCCCGCGTAGATAGATAAAGAACACGAGCTGATGAGGCGCATGCGGACTGTTTGACTGGTCAACCAGACAAATACAGAGCTATATGCTGAGCCAGTGACCATATAATCACCATATCTCGTATACAATGATCAAAGTGAGCTATCAAGACAAGTTCGATGACCGCCAATGCATTTTACTCAGTAATAAATTACCAGGATTGAAGGGGAATCCAAATTTGCTTCGTCTTCTGTCCTTGAGCTCTTGACAAACCAATGCACTATACGGTTGTCCGGCCACTCCACCCAGAGCTCTCACCAAGCGTCGTTCATGCCACCGCACCGCACACTAACCGGTAAGGCAGCGATGGCATCCCGCCGCGCCGAGTTCCTCGCCGCCCACGACCGCACACAAAATGGTAGGGAAGTGATGGCATCCCGCCATGCCGAGTTCATCGCCGCTCGCGACCTCACAACTATGTGGGAGGAATTTGAAGATGCTAAGGCCGAATGGGCGGTAGAGCAAGAGGCGGCCAAAGCCGCACAAAGGGAGCGGAAAAGCCAGAAAGCAGTCAAGAAAAGAGAGGCCCGCTGCCGCAAGAAAGAAAAGGACGCATGCGCTGCTGCGGAGAGGTCGGCGGAGATCCAAGCATGGTGGGGTGTCGCCGACAAAGCCGGGAAGGAGAACGATGGCGTCTGGCCAGCATGTGAGAAGTAGTAGTACTAGTAGTTAGTGTGTGTGTCTGTTTCTGAGTACGAGCATGTACAAATACTACTAGTTACTACTGTAGTTTTTAGAGCAAATTACCAGTACATTAGCCTAGACTAAATGGAAAAATTCCTATCCTAAGAATCAAATGGCATCTCTTTCTCTATAGGAATTGAGATGCATGTCATCTCACTTCCTATGATTTTCATATTCCTATCCTATGAACGAAAGGAGGCCTCTGTTGGAGTAACTACTGTAGCTAGCAGTACAGCTGGTACAGTAGTTTTCTTCAAGAAGCGGAATTCAACGAAGTCATGATGGTTCCTTCGTCCGAGCAACTTCAAAGTGGGAAGTGGGCGTGTGATTTGATGGCTCATTAGTCATTGTTACTGCGGCGCGACGACCTGGGTGACTCTCCCTTGGAGTTCTACGTGCATGGCAAGTGGACCAGGATGGTCGACGTCCCACATGTTGGCGAACGGAAGTATTCTTTCCGATATCGAGGAGCAAGGAAACTGCATGGTATAGTATCACTGCTGATTGGTTCGCAAAAAAAATAGTATCACTGCCGATTTATAATTATTTTTTATTTCTGATGAATGCTAGCGTTTCAACTCTTACGATGAAGGGTGCCAAACACGGCACGTGCTGGATGTCCCACACGTCAGCGAAAGGAGTGGGACATGAACAACGTGGTAGAGCCCAGCGTAAAAAAAACAGCGTGGTAGAGCGTCTCCACTTCTTCCACTTCTGGGTCGGAGACCACACGTAGTAGTACTTGGTGGTATGAACGATACAAAGTGTGACCTGGAGAGAAAGACACGTCTAGTTGGAAGGTCTCGGGGCATACACGTAAACAAATATAAAAGTTAATATGTGCCTCCAACTAATATAGTAGTAGTAGAGTACTTAGGCACGTACTCCATAACATCACCGTGCATTGCACGTACAACATTTAGTGGTAGTACGTAGTAAGAGACAAATGCCGCCCAAGAGTTCCCTTCTCGACCTACTTTTGGGTGTTTGGTAGAGTGTATGGAGGGTGCATGAGTCCACACTAGTTTAGCACAAATACGCTAGAAGCATGCATGAAGAGGGGTGTTGAGTTGAGCATGCATCAAGAGGGAACAACTATGCTGAGACGAGAACGCAACCAAACACACCCTATATGCCATGCATGTTCATACCATTTGTGCCTTTCTACTTCACTTACTGCGCAACATTACTCAGGTTCGTACGTCCACTCCTGGGTACATGTCCATCTCGTAGTTCCAGTCCCACGTGTTCTTCATATAGATGGAACGATCCTTGCATAACACGTGCACCTTGATGCTAGATGTCTCGCGTGTTGGCAAAAGGATGAACAAAGCTCACATTAAAAAAATAGAGTGGAAGAATATAGATTCCGGACGACCGAGAAGGAGCAAGGAACCTCGTGGTGGAGCGTCTGCACTCATAATATTTAATATTATTCAGCGATATAAAATTAACCAATCATCTCCACAGTGGACTGGAAGACTACGAAACACGGCAGCCCAGTGTAGTTACATCATACTAGTACATGGCTAACCCACGCTATCACCATATTTCTTGGCTTCCGTGCGACACCTATCTCTAGTAATCCAGCAGCCTGTATCGCTTCTCCCTCCTCATCTCTATCAAAGTGCGGCGGGCTGGCGTTTCTGCCGTCTATTGAGGTCGGTTAACTATCACATGTTAGCGACATGCCAAGAGCATTCTAAAAAAATTCCTTTCACGTTCCATTTTCAAAAAGAAAAAAATCCTTTCACGTACGAATTTGCCTGTATGCTTTGAGCAACTTGCATGTCCTATACTGCTCCTGTTTGATACTCTAACTTAGCTAGAGGTTAGACTAACTCATGACTAACCCTGAACTAACTGTAGCCAAAGAGGTGTTTGGGTAACAGGGTTAGATTAACAATAAATGCACTTCATGGAGAGAGAAAAGTGATTTTTCAGTGGTCCCAATGAGAACTATCTCCAACTAGCACCTCTTGGGTGGGATAGTTTTTTCTGGTGGGTTCGGTGCAGCTTGCTCCAATTTAAACCCTCATGCTTGGATACTTTCGGGCTATTTGAGCCCCAACTAGCTCAAACTAACTCTAACCCATGGATCCAAACAGGGCCTATGGCCAGTCTCGACGCGGAGCAGTCGCGTGCACCGGGAAGCGGCGCTCTCTCGGCCGTCGCGCCGCATCAAAACCGGCGCCAGTGAGAGGTCGCCTCCGCTCTGGCCGGGCATTAATGCGGCACTGACGCTCCAGGGCGACGCTGACCGTTTCACGCGGGAAGCGCGCGCTGGCAAGGGAGTATAGGTTTTGAACCGTTTCAGGTGTCGTACTGGTAGTTTGCAAAACTACTCAATTATTGCACTCAGTTTCCTAAGAAATTGTGTAAAAAACATTACTCCACAGCCCGCTTCCCTTCTCCTTCCTCTTCCACCGCCCGCGCACGTCCGCGGGAAGCGACCGGTCAACCCTTATATAGGAGTGCTAGCACAAAAAGATGCATGCATGACCACTAAAATTTCCATATTAAAGCGCCGCTCCGGCGGGAGTATGGCGTATGTTGTTACCTTCGGCCAGCCCATGGCTACCGGGCGAAGGCGACCAGAGAAGAGGCGGCGGGAGGGGAATGAATGCAGCTACTGTTTGGGTTCGCCTTCCGGCTTAAATAAATGCGCAGCATCACGTGTACCCGCGGGTGCACAAATTGTAACATACGTGTCTGCTTAAGTGGGCGTCACGTAACTGGTGTGTGTGTGTGAGAGAGATTCTGAGAGACAGAGTGCGTGTGTGCGACTCTACTCTTCGGACATGTACTCAACCTTTTGCATCGGGATATAAGTATAATGGTATTTACTTTAGCTAGTGATTTACGTGGCCATGTTAACGTGGTTGTGTCAAAAAAATGTCACTTCCTGCTCGTGATTTGCGTTATATAATTACAAGCAAGATTCTCGTGCATTGCACGGAACATCAATATGCATTTTTTTACAGAACACCTATTATGATTGACCCATGCAGGAGTAATCCCATGTGTAAAAACTAATGATATCTCGAGAATTTTATCGGAAAACTGGCATCTCGAGAATGTCATCGAAAAAATGAAAGATGAGAGATAAGGCGAGGAGGAGTGGAGCATGGTGGTGACTGGTGGTCGGAATGGGCGGAGGCATGGGGATGGACGGCGCCGATAGGCGGCAGCGGCCACCATGCATGCTAGATTGTTCCAGAGACTTATTCCTTTTTTAATTGCTGAGCAATGAGGTTGCGGGAGATAATTATGTGGAGAGAGGTGCGGGTATCTTTTGTAAAATTATCATAGTTTGCTTTCTATCCTCAGATATAGATCATACGGTCTGTATTACAAGATGGCAGGCACACCATCACCGCCAACTCGTTTTTTTATAAGGGTACAGATGATAAGTTTGCTGACTACTAAAGTAAAGTGGAATTTGTCCATGTTATGCAAGTAAATAAAGGTGATTGTTTATCAAACGGGTAAGGTTGGATGAAGTGTGGTAGGAACAAATGCTCCGCCTAGAGCATGTGTGTGTGAGATGGAGTCTTAGTGTGTGTGTGGTGTGTGTGTGTGTGTGAGAGAGAGAGAGAGATAGAGGAGAGAGAGATGGAGTCTTAGTTTGTGTGTGTGTGAGAGAGAGAGAGATGGAGTCTTAGTGTGTGTGTGGGGGGGGTGTGCGTGCGT